>NC_042997.1:21707921-21735421 GCF_006345805.1 Octopus sinensis | reverse complement strand
ATAAAAGACGGGTTACAGCAAATATTCTGCTCAGTACCACAGATTTGCTTGTCAGTTGTTTGACCATAACCAGTTGGGCATCTTCCTTGGTGGCTGACGATATGTGCATCTCTGATCACAAGCAGAAGTAATGGGGGAGCATCATAGCCATGTGTTGAGAGGGATTCTTTGGAGTTTGAATAATTCACCTCTGGAAACATGTGTGTTTCGTTCAACATCCTTAAACAACCCTTATTCAGGGACCTTTTGAGCGGGATGGGTTACTCAACCAGAAGAAAATTCTAACTGGGCCCCACCTGCAATGTCATGTGATGTTTATCTTGTTATAAGATCACCATGTTGCGCACATATGGTTGTGATGCATGTGCCTGGTGTACCCTTATCAGACGTGTAGTCATGATGGGTATACTGGGCTTCGTATATTTTTAAACCAGTGTCACTTTGATGGTATGCACTACTCTTTCACTCAATAATAATAATAATAATAATAATAATAATAATAATAATAATAATAATAGTAATAATACTTTCTTTTATTGGCCACAAGAGTCGGGCGCGACAAATAGGGACAATGCAATACAAAGGACAAGTGGGATGTTGAACAATGCCGTGTATACAATAAGTATTAAAAAAACAAATAACAAAACAATTTAACTATAAGAATTCCCCAAAAGTAGGGAGTTCCTTACAGAGACAACCGCAAAACCCCACGCAGCTTGGTTACCCCGACCGCCAAGTACACATCAGCAGGCACCGCTCTCCTTAACTCTTCCGGTTTACAAACGAAGCTTCAGTGTAGGCCCATTCACATGGGCCATCCTCGCCACATGTAGCCACCTTTCACCAAATTTACTGGTGGGGCAGAACTTAACACTCTACCTTCAATTTCCTTTTCAAGTGGAACTTGAAAAAGTCAATGAGGGCTTAGCTGAAGAAGAAAGTATCTGTCTTCAGTCCTTTCAGCCTTGTCCACCACACTACTTCTTTCGTCATAGCCACCAGACAGAGAAAAATTGCATTTCCTTCCCGGCCAAAGAAAGGAAGGCAGCGGGGCGATCTTCACGATGGGCTCGGCTGATGACCGGATCCGCCCTACACGCGATAACAGTAATAACAATAATAAGACAGTGATTCTCATGGTTTCTGATCTTAACTGCTCAATACCACAAATTTACTTGTCATTTGTTTGACCTTAACCAGTTGAGCATGTTCCTTAGTAGCTGATGAGTTGTGCATCTCTGATCATAAGCAGAAGCAGAGGAAGAACATCATAGCCATGTGTTGAAAAAAGATCGTTGGGGTTTGGATAATTCACCTCTGGAAACATGGGTGTCTAGTTCAACATCCTTAAACGACCCTTACTCAGGGACCTTTTTAGCGGGATGGGCTACTCGATCTGTAGAAAATTCTAACTGGGCCCCACCTGCGAGGTCATGCGCTGTTTATCTTGATATGAGATCACCATGTTACGCACATGTGGTTGTGAAACATGTGCCTGGTGTACCCTTATAAGACGGGAAGTCATGATGGGTATACTGGGCTTCGTATATTTTATCCCAGTGTCACTTTGATGGCATGCACTTCTCTCACACTCAATAATAATAATAATAATAATAATAATAATAATAATAATAATAATAATAATAATAATAATAATAATAATAATAATAATAGATCTCTGGCTTACCATACATGCAGGAAGTGCAGAAGATTGTTTAAACTAGTACGTCACAGGTACTGAGAAGAGTTTGGGAATTTTTGTCCCACCGCTCCTATTTTTTTTGTTTACTTTTTAATTTTTTTCCTTTTTCTCTCTGTCTTTTTGCCCGTTTTTCTCTATCACATGACTCTGTAAATGAACAATCTGGTGTGTTTATTTTAATTGCCTGATAATGTATACAGTGAGTTTCTCTTCCAAATGTACCAGGAAGACACTCGGCAAGAAATGGAAACAGAATTGAAAGATGGTGATGATAATAATAACAAGAGCACTCACAGGGCGCAAACTTCCGCCAAGGCAACGCTAACGTCTTCTCAACGATTAGCCGGAGATGGTTTTTAAAATAAGAATATCTGAAATAAACTCGACTGCTCTCACAAACGAGAATACTAAAAATGAACCCGGCCGCTCTAAAAAATTAGATAAAACAACAATAAAAAAAAAACGAAAAAATAATCCAGAATCCTTCTCTGACACCGGATCGATCCCAAAATCTAATCAGTTCGTGCCAGTCATGAGGCCAATTATCCCTGAAAGTTTCATCCGAATCCATCTCGCAGTTCTTGAGATATCTTGTCCACAAACAAAGACGGGATCTTTTCAATCTGACCGACATATTTTTTTTATTAATTTTTCTTTTAAGTAAACACTTTGAAATTTCGGAGGGGACCCAGAAGTTGTTCGCAAACAGCAGCAGTAATTTTCTTCAGCTGAATACACGTCGTTGATTGGTTAAAATTACCCAAATACGACAATTTTAACACAAAATAACTTCTAAAAGGAAAAAATTTTCTCAAAAACGTTAAGAGTAAACCGTGTTCTATGTGACACATTCTACCAATATCCGAAGTTTCAAAGTGTTTAGTTAAGAAAAATTAATTAAAAAATTTGTCGGTCAGATTAAAAAGATCCCAAACACGACTGAGAACACCTCCGCCTTCGCTAAGGCGGGGGTAATAATAATAATAATAATAATAATAATAATAATAATAATAATAATAATAATGATAATAATAATAATGGTTTCAAAGTTTGGAGAAGAGCTAGTAAATTTAGGGAGAGGTGAGGTATGCCGATTACAGTGGTTAACTGGTACCTATTAAAGCACTGGATGCGACACAGACGAATGACTTACTACTACTACTACCACTGTCTTAATTATAATAATGATGATTTCTTTTGTTATAATAATAGTATTGATGGATGTGTGCGAAGAAATTTTCTTCAATTAAATTGTTCTATGCATCCTGGAAAAACTTTATGAAAAGTTCTTTCGGCTGGATTTGAACCTAGAATGTAATGTTACTAAATACTGCATCAGATTAATGACATATAGTGTTCTACTATCTCTGCTAATTAGTGTCATTACATGAAGTGTTATCTAAAATAGAAACAAACAAAACATTTCGATCTACTCACTAAGAAGTGTAAGAATGAGAAAAAATACAGAGTTGTCTCCCTTGCATCATTTTCGCTGAAAACACTATACACCAAAAATGAAGAATTATTTCGACTACAGAGATGAGAATAACGTTTTCTAGGACAATTTTATGCGTAGATCACGAAAATTGCAACCGTTTCTCACAGAAGGACTCTAGTTTATGGTAATTCGGCTTTCTAATATTAGGGTATTTTTATAATTTAAGTTTTTTTTATTTTTCAGATTTTCAGAGAAAAAAAACTATAAAATAAGATACCTCTAATAAATCTTTAATTAGAATAAAAATTGCATTAAAATACCAAGAGGGCAGTGTAGAAATCACCCAGAGAAATTTTATTATATCTGTGGTGCTGTGACATTCCAGAAGAATTCAAGAATTATTACGCCGTTGGTAAAAAAAAAAACAAGCAGTATTATTTATATATTTTTGAGTGATGATAGGAAACCAAGATGAAAGTTGGGCACCACATATATGTTGCACAGCATGTAAGAATGGTTTTTCCAAATGGTCTTTGGGAAAGTCAAGAAGTATGCAGTTTGGAATTCTAATGAATTGGCATGAACCACAAGACCACCATTCTGGCTACTATTTCTATCTTGTAGATGTTAAAGGTGTGTTTTTTATTTTCAGTAAACTTAGCATAAATGTATCTAAATATATTTATTTTTATTCGTTACATTAAATATAGGAAATGCTATAATATAATTTATTTTCTTAACAGATATAACAACGAAGAGTGCACCGTCGGGATGTATCCGAATGTAAAATCCGCCATTCGGACTGCACCTCATTCGGCCAGCATTCCGATACCTACGGTACCTGCGAACATGGTTTTATCCGATATTAGTGAATCAGAAGAGAATTGTGAACAAGATGAGGTGTATGTGCCTGCATCAGAACAATCCGGACCGAAACCCCTTGCACAGGATGAGTTAAACGATCTTGTTCGGGATTTGAGATTAACGAAAATGCAGAGCGACTTACTGTCTTCTAGGTTAAAGAAAAGAAACTTGGAAACTCAAGATGTCAGCATCACAAAATTTCGAAATTGTCCAGATGGTTTAATAGAAAAAATTGAAATGAATGGACTCTTTGAGTATCTTGGCTTAAATTACGACCCTAGTGAGTGGTGGCTATTCTTAGACTCTTCGCTTTATAGTACTAAAGCTGTGCTACCGCACATAGGTAATAAACTTCCGTCAGTTCCTGTAGCTCATTCTGTTGCACTAAAGGAAACGTATGAAAATTTATCGTTCACATTAGGTTGTATAAGATACAATGAGTGTAAATGGCTGATTTGTGCTAACTTGAAAATTGTAGTGATTGTAAGTGGCTTGTAGGCTGGGTTTACTTAGTACATGTGCTTTTTGTGTCAATAGGACAGCCGTGCTTGGTAAGAGCATTATATCCATAGTGAATAGCCATTGAGAAATGAATGAGAAATAGGTTCACATAACGTTATACGTGAACCACTAGTTCTTAAGGAGAAAATAAGTTTGCCTCCATTGCATATTAAATTAGGTCCTATCAAACATTTTGTTAAGAAGTTAAATCTGGAAGAGCCACCATTTTTGTACTTGAAAACTAAGTTTCCCAAACTAAGCCATGAGCAAATCAAAGAAGGTGTGTTTGTCGGTCTCCAAATTCGGCAACTTTTGACAAACGATAATTTTGAAAACACCTTGAATGTTTTGGAATTGGTTGCATGGCAAAGTTTCAGAAACGTATGTAATGGTCTACATGGGAAGCGCAGAGCAGCCAACTATGAAGTACTTGTAGGAAAATTCATTGATTCGTACAAATCATTAGGGTGCTAAATCATAATGTCGTTAAAGGTTCGCTATTTGCATTCGCATCTAGCTTTATTTCCTCAGAATGCAGCAGACATCAGCAACAAACATAGTGAGAGATTCCATCAAGATATAAGTCAAATGGAAACTCGATCTGAGGGGAAGTGGAGTCCCGCCATGCTCGCTGACTTTTGCTGGTTTCTTCAGAGAGATAGACCTGATGCTATACATAGAAAAAAACATAAATATTGTACTAAAAAACAGATGTTCTTCCTTTTATAAAAGACGCAAATAACGTATTTACTATTAATAACAACCCATTTTGCAGAAAACTCGTTTTAATTCTAGGAAAAAAATGTTATTTTCACTGAAAAATACCCATTTTCTAGCAAAAACATACCGTTTAGTGACGGCGCATTTTACGAAACACTGGAGTCATTTCATGAAAAACGGAGTTCATTTTCATAATCTAGGTAAAAACTGTTCCAGAAAATTATGATTTCTCCTCTGTAGCAAAATCATTGTTGTACAGCGTAATGTTACCTTTGAAATGCTGTTTATCTTATTTTAAAACTGACGAATTGGTGGAAACTTCAAGCCATTTGCTCGAATTACTAATGACACTCGTTCCGGTTTTCTGCACTTTGTGATCAAGTTCCGCTGAAATCTTATTTGCCTTTCATTCTTCGGGAGTGGAGGCGATTCCCAACTTTTTTTTTCTATTTATCTGTGGATTGATAATGTACCAAGCTCCAAGAACCAGCCTCCTGTAGCTGATTCTGTCCGAGAACTACGTTAGGAGTACATGTGCCCGAGAAATATCCAACCGCTTAAGCCTTAATTTTTGGAATGGTCAAGCAATGGAGCGTCCATCATTTTATCTTAATAGTCTCTGAAATAATTTTATGTATAGTTCATATGTCGTTTTAAAGTTACTATATTTTCACGTAATACTCTAGTTGTACTTTCAACTCTAATTAAGAAACAATTATTTATCTACATATTAATCAGTAAAGGGACTATTAACACCATTTTACGTCTAATATTGGTTTCAAATTTTGGCATAAGGCCAGAAATTTCGGTGGTGGGGTATAAGGCAATTACATCGATCCCAGTGCTCAATTGGTAATTATTTTATGGACCTCGAAAGAACGAAAAGCAAAATCGACCTCGGTGGAATTTGAACTCAGGACGTTATGCCACTAAGCATTTTGCCCGACGTACTAACGATTCTGCCAGCTCACCGTTCCTACAGTTGTAGTATATTGCTGGGATGATATAATTGCTGAAAATGACATTGCTTTGAGAATTCATTTCATCTCTGATATTTATTCTTTTATTGCCCACAAGGGGTTAAATTTCACTTGGAGAAGAGTAATCCAAAGAAATTACCGATGGTGTGCATTGAAAGATGTTAGGTACAAATTAACAAAATGGAAAGAGTTTTAAGATTTTTGGGAAGAGGAGAATTCAAAGGTTTAGAGCAGTGATTCGCAACCACCTTTTGCCTATGGACACTTTTAATTCATATTTTATTCTACTGAACCGTCATAGATATTCGATGTTTAAAAAAAAACTCTTATTATATTTTTATAATTAAATATTATAAGGAATTGTATAAAAAATAAAGTTAAAATATTTTGTGCATTGTAGAAGTATAACCAATTTATTGCTCATAAATTTTAACGACAAAATCCTATATGGACCCCGTTTGAAATTCACTGATTTAGAGCCCGGCCATTCGTGAAATGGTAGAAATACACCGGCGGGGTGGGTGAAAAATGTTAACATTCTGTAAAATCTAACAATTACTCTATGTGTGTTGATAGAATAAATTACAAGCAAATTACTAAAGAAAAATTCAAAGACAATTTCCACAACTAGTATTTTTGGCTTGTGTCTATAATAGAAATTTGGGTGTGTGGTAATTAGCTTGCTTGCCAACCACATGGTTCTGGGTTCACTCCCACCGCATGGCACCTTGGGCAAGAGTCTTCTACTATAGCCTCGAGCCGACCAAAGCCTTGTGAGTGGATTTGGTAGACGGAAACTGTAAGAAGCCCATCGTATATATGTATGTATATATATATGTATGCGTGTGTATATGTTTGTATGTCTGTGTTTACCCCCCCACCCCACCCCAACATCGCTTACAACCGATGCTGGTGTGTTTACGTCCCCGTAAGCTAGCGGTTCGGCAAAAGATACCGATAGAGTAAGTACTAGGCTTACAAAACATAAGTCCTGAGGTCGATTTGCTCGACTAAAGGCGGTGCTCCAGCATGGCCGCAGTCAAATGACTGAAACAAGTAAAAGAGTAAGAGAATAGAGAATATACGGCTGTGTATTTACAGAAATGATAAGTTACAGGATTTATTGGTTTGCAGTATGGAGTTATTTCCCTTTATGTTCTGAAATTGAAATTCGACCGAACGCAAATTTATATTTATTCTTCGTTTGGTTGGAGAGTAACTAGGACGATGAAATTCTCTATACCTCCCGGCAAATTTTTTGACTGCATAGAAAAGTAATTTTTGCGACTGTATACAAATTAATACGATATATGATTTATAATTATGGTTTAGTTTTTAGATAATGATTTTTATTGCTCAATAATATTTTCGAATAAGATTTTATATAACACTCCAAATATATATAATTCATAAAATAAGTACGAACATTTATAATCTGTCTGTCTGTCGGTCTCTCTCTCTCTCTCACGCACACACACACACACACACACACAAACACATACAATTTCTTTATTTTGGGTTTCATTCAAAGGTATCACATATACCATATATTTTTTCAAATTTTATCAATCCACAACTATAAATGGTTATATCAGAAATATTAAATTTCTAAATATCTCATAGAGATATGTACAGTGGTGGGGCGATATAATAGTTGTATACTGTCAATTTAACGTGACAGTAGGGGATTACACCACCGCTGTTTAGCCCTAGGAAGCATCGAACGCTTCCTGTCGTCTTCGACACATTTACTGTGTCCTTATTACGAAGGGGATGTATTTGGGGGTATTCGTCTCCCCTTCGTAAATATATATAAGGACACAGTAAATGTGTCAAAGTCGACAGGAAGCGTTCGATGCTTCCTAGGGCTAAACAACGGTAGTGTAATCCCCTACTGTCACGTTAAATTGACAGTATACAACTATTATAAATGGTTATAGTCTTACATAAAATAAATTCCAAACAATGTTCAATCAATTTTAATAGAATATCGGATTAAAAGAATAGGTAGATTATCAGACGGAATGAAATACATTGTTGAGTTGTGAGGCTTTATGTTCGATGTTCAAATGCCATCGGATTTCTGCTTTGTCCATCAACTTTCTAGAGTTAAAATATATAAAAATCAACACCCATATATTCATACCTGTATTAGAAACGGCTGTTATGTTAGGTTGGCATAGACAATGGCATGCAATGTTTAAAGTCCACTGTGTTATATTTTAATGTAATATCTGTTAGAAGGTGACTTCAGCTTTGATCCTTCCAGAATTGACAAAATACAATACGTAGCCTGTCATGTTCAAGGCCGATTCAGTGGAATGCGCGCGTGTATACATGTGTGCGCACCTGTATGCGTGAGTTTGTGTCTGTATTTATATGTGTGTGTGTGTGTGTGTGTGCATGTGTGTGTATACATGTGTGTGCGTGCGAGCATATGTGTCCGTGTGTTTATGTGTGTATACGTGTGAGTAATACAGTTCTATATTTAAGAGATGAGGAATTATGTACATTATTTATATTATTTACATTATTTGCATTCGACGGATATTTGTCCTTTTTTGTTGTTGTTGTTGTTAACACGTTACGGCTGATATACCCTCCAGCCTTCTTCAGGTGTCTTGGGGGAGATTTCGAACCTGGGTTCTCATTCCTAAGGAATTTTTCGATGTTGTTATTATTATTATTATTATATTATTATTATTATTATTATTGTTCAGGTCACTGCTTGGAATCGAACTCGGAATTTTAGGGTTAGTAGCTTGCCCTCTTATCCCCACGGGTATATGGCGTAGTGGTTGAGAGCGAGGGCTACTAACCCCAAGATTCCGAGTTCGATTCTACGCAGTGACCTAATAATAATAACAATAATAATAATAATAATAATAATAATAATAATACATGTCAGGTAAAAAAAAACGGAAAACGAAAAGCGGAAAATAAAAAAATAAAAATAAAAAAAATAAATGTAGAAAGTAAAAAAACTTAAATGAGTTATCTCCCTTAGACCTTAGATTATAAAGCTGGAAAGATATGAAGTTAATCAGATATTATCTAATTTCAAGGCTGTGTCTAAAAAGATTAACTGCAATAAGGTTAGTGTCTTCTATTTTCCTGAAATTATTTAATCAGATTTTCCATAAATCTATCATACCTATGACTGTTCAAATTTCTCAATGAGATCAATCCATCATCACGATATAATCATATAATCAGGATGCATAAGAAGTGAATACAGATTTATTAAATCTATATGATGTCTCCATGATTACAGCCGTTTCGTAGTCTTCTCAGTCTAGTATTATTTATTTCAACATTCCATATTATATATGTACATTTTACATCAATATGGATGCTAAGCATTATATGATTGTATGTCATGTAGAAATATACGTAAGAGAAACTTTCACAGATCATATATATATATATATATATAATATATATATATATATATATATATATCGGAACATCATCTTTCAACTCACTAAGTTGTATCCATGATGCTGCAGAGGTAGAATACACAAACAGACTGAAGCTGCGGTAAACAATGATGTATGTCGCTGAGAAATGTTTATCACAAGTTCGCATATGGCGTGTACCCTTGCATAGTATAAATAAAATACTTTAAAACACGTATGCGGTCGCCTGCTAGAAGTAAGAGCTATATCTCTCTCACATCATATCCAACCGTCTAAAACATGAAACAGTAGATAGACACTGTAGGGCCTGGTTTAGAAAACTAATGATGTAATCGTCTCTGGGGTGATATCTTTGATATGGGTTCCATGAAGGTGATGTAGTACTAAACAACAACAACAGCATATACACAAAAGCAAAACCATAAATACCCTCAAAATTATTAATAAATTGTGCTTCATTTTAAATGTATATATCTCAAACATTAAAATAATTAAAATTCCATGTTCGTTGATTGGCTTCGAATACATGTTTTGGCCTTGTGTCGTATCCAAATTGTAAACAGTCATCTTTTAGAAGAACCTCTAACTGATCTAAAACATCCATTGGTACTGTACTATAAGCGTAAGACATTGCTTCATTTTTGATGACTTTTAAACTTTTATCATTTTTTGAAACCAGACTGGCATCTTTAATAGTATCTAAAAATTCTTGTTTAGTTACAAATAATGTCTGGTTATTGGTAAAAGGGAAATCTAAATCCATACTGACGAATCCTCGAATCTGAGCTCTTCGCCATGTGCGGCGCAAAATCTGAAAATTTAAGAAACATGAGTATAATAAATAGAGAATATTATATTGGTTTCAAATTTTGGCAAAAGGCTAGGAATTTCGGGGAAGGGGCTAAGTCGATTACATAGACCCCTTACACTTAACTGGTGCTTATTTTATCGACCTCGTAAACATGAAAAGCAAAATCAACCTTGACGGAGTTTGAACATAGACGGACAAAATGCCGCATAGCAATTTTCCCGACGTACTAAAGGTTCTACCAGCTCACCACCCTAATAGTGCGTATATCGAAGACTACGAACATTCACAACAATATCGATTAAACATTTTTATTAAGCACAATGGCTTATATCTAACAAGAAAAAGGAGCACACATTAGAACTCCTATTTTCATACAATCATTTGTAGCAGAGTGGTCTAAGTTGAAATTGGGTTGCATCCTAGTTTTCCCGGTAGCTTAACTATTGTTACAGGGTGATCAACTCGAGATAATGGCCATCTCTCTATGTAAAATGGGAATTTATTAAATAACAAAAAGTGTCGATTTTAGAGCACAGTACGAAATGAAACTGCTTGTCTTTCATGCTTTTAATGATTTTGTGTGACAGTAAACAAAGATGAAAACAGCTTACAGATGCAGCTTTTTGTGAGCTTACCTTTAGCCTATGATACTCTCGCTAATTAAAAAAGAAAGCAAACCAATTCATTACTTAATTTGTGGCGGATTATTAAGTAGGTCACTATTTTCAAATAAAGACATACAAGGCTTGTCACTTACTTGCGAGAAATCCATACATGTATTATTCTTCTTATGAAAGGCGTGCTCAACGACAACTGTAAGATCATCTCCAACTCTCTCAGTTACCATATTTTTGGCTGACATTCTATGACCTTCACCAATTTCTTCAAACATTAAATTCAAATCAGGGACAAAAGTATCGAGTTTCCCTATGATATCATACTTGATATAACAGGTACCACACAGATCATGCATCATACCAAAATGATAATTTTTTTTTACTTTCTTCAGATTTGAATGGATGACATAACGCAAAAATTCTTCAAAAGTTATATCAACAGGACATATAATACTTGAATTTTTAACCACACTTTTCCTGAAAGTTTTAATAATATAAGTACTCAGGGTTTTAAAATTTTGTTGTGGCAAGAAAATTTTGTCGAGATAACCTGAAAAAAGGCGTGAATAAGGATCCCGAACAAAAACTACTTTCTTGTAAGCCTTCAAGACTGCGGCATTTTCACTGGAACGAATCGAAAAGGTATTCATTCGCAACGTGTGTATTTTGGTTGGTGCTATATCATACGGACTAGAACCATTCTGATATTTCCCTTTGAGAATCAACATAAGGCGTTTAAAGAATGTGCAGCCAACTTTAGGGATGTAGCAGAATACCATTTTATGTTGGTGGTTCACAAGCATCAGATAATGAAACGGAGGGCGTCTGACACCATGTCGCTGACACTGACCATTTAGTAATTGTTTCCGTTTAAAGTTTTGCTCTCTCGTTGCGATCAATGAAAATAGCCCTGGTCTTTTTTTGGCTAAATTTCTTGAAAATTTAAGACCTTTTGATAGTAAATGTGGTGCTTTTGTTTGTTGTTTCTCCTTGATGGGATTTGTTTGAAACAATTTGCTATTAATTGTTTCCCTGAGCTTCAGTTGATATGTGTTAGAAAACTCTGTTGGAATTGTCGCCGATCCTGGAATGATCTGTTGATAGAATGAAGAGACAAAAGTAAATCCTTTTGCAATGTATAGACAGAAAAATAAATAGCACATTATCAGCACAATAGCGGAAATACACACAGACACACTTACATATACAATTTATTTGATTCTCTATAAAAATGTTTGTGGTAATCATGAGAGTATACATTTTAGATTGTAAAGGTCTTTATCTAATATATCTCCTGGGGTTAAAAAGAATTTAAAAGAAACTTTAAGCAATTTCAAAAAAAAATAACCATAAAACATGAATATAAAAGTAAAAGATAAAGAGAAAAAATATAGTTTAGAGAACTGCGCTTAATGTGTATCATCCCACTCACTTCCTTCTTCCTTTATTAGCAGACCATGCTCCATTTCAGTATATCTAAATTTACTCGATAAATTAAGTACCAGCTACGCACTGGGCTCGGTGACATCGACTTATTCCGTTTGTCTGTCCTTGTTTGTTCCCTCTATGTTTAGCCCCTTGTGAGAAATATAGAAATAAGAAACGTTAGCGCGCCGGGCGAAATGCTTAGCGGTATTTCGTCTGCCGGCAGAAACGTTAGCACGCCGGGCGGGCGAATGCGTAGCTGTATTTCGTCTGCCGTTACGTTCTGAGTTCAAATTCCGCCGAGGTCGACTTTGCCTTTCATCCTTTCGGGGTCGATTAAATAAGTACCAGTTGCGCACTGGGGTCGATATAATCGACTTAATCCGTTTGTCTGTCCTTGTTTGTCCTCTCTGTGTTCAGCCCCTTGTGGGTAGTAAAGAAATAGGTATTTCGTCTGTCTTTACGTTCTGAGTTCAAATTCCGCCGAGGTCGACTTTGCCTTTCATCCTTTCGGGGTCGATAAATTAAGTACCAGTTGCGTACTGTCTCGGTCAAATCGACTGGCCCCCTTCCCCAAAATTCGGGCCTTGAACGTAGAGTAGAAAAGAATATGCATTTCACTGATGTCCGAGGGATGGGAATATTCTATCTCTGAGCAAAAGGCTGCTATTATTATGTTTTGCACTGCCTATTATTCTAAGATAAAATTTTACTTGTAGATTGTCGTATAGGATTTAAAAAAAAAAAAAAAAAAAAAAACTCCATTACTCAAAATGAAATGTTCTCTTGAAACTTTCTGTAGTTTGTAATTTGCATGTTTGCGAAATTCATTTGTGAAATTGATTTGAGAATTACGTTCATAAAGTATTTTGTTTCGTGTTTGGGCGATTTGTTATCAAGCATTGTGAAGCGTTTGTTTGAAACATTTTGAAATCTCTCATCGATTAATGCAGAAGGTAGTCGGTGTTATGTAATCATCACAACAAATATGAACAATCAACGTTGCCCATTGTCTCCCTTGATACAAGGACATTCAGTAAGTTTCCCGCCACAACAAATACCTTGTACAACAACGGCAGTCTAATAAAGTATCTCGTATCGTTAACACGTTTTTTCAGTCTCTCTCATTTTCTTAATCTTTCATACTAAGTACTCACTACTTCCTTTAATACTCAATACATTATATATATATAACAACAACATGGTGTCAGAATACTAAAAGAACCCAAAATACAGAAACCAAAAGAAAAAAGAAGTTGAAATCATACTTCAAAGACGAAATGGAAAATTTACCGCATCCAAAAGACCTAGACTTTAATCAGGAAAATCTAGCCGCAGCATGGAAAAAGTGGAAAAAAGAATTCAATCTCTTTTTGATAGCAACAGAAAGTGACATGAAGCCAGACAAAGTAAAAACTTCAATGTTTTTAACTTGCATCGGTTCCAAAGGCCGAGACATCCATTCCACTCTGGATTTCGATTCACCCGACGAAGAAATTAACCTTCAAACAGTAATCGAAAAATTCGATGCATATTGTGAACCCAGGAAAAACATAACTTCCCTGAGACACAAATTCTTCACATGTGGACAAGCGGAACATCAAAAATTCGATGAGTACGTGGTAGAGTTGGGCCAAAAGGCACAACAGTGCGAATTCGGCAACCTCACAGACAGTCTCACCAAAGATATTCTGATATGTGGAATCAGAGACCTGAGATTAAGAGAAAGATTATTGAGAGAACCAAATTTAGACTTACAAAAAACAATTCAAGCAGGTCAGAGTGCAGAGCAAACACGACTCCAATCAAGGATGCTAAATGCCACATCCGAAACAAGAGATAACGAAATCTCGAGGGTATATAGTCAACACGACAGAAAAGGCGCCAAAACTCAAATAACTCGCCATATGCAATCCAGACATCAAAACGAACAAGGCGGAAGTGACAGAAAGCCCGCGAAGTTTCAAGCGCCAAGTCAACACTACGTCACTAACTGTCACTATTGTGGTTATAATCACAAAAGAAATAAATGCCCAGCATTTCACAAGACATGTGAAAAATGCAAGAAACAAGGACACTATGCAAAAATGTGCAAATCAAGAAAATTTGTACATAAAGTAGAGATACATACCGACGATGAATCAGATGACGATACACATGCACTCGAAATGATCACTGCAAATAATTCCCGCGTGCACAAAATCGAAAAATTCAAGACTCCAAAAGACATTTGGACGGTCGAACTAAAAGTGAACAACTCGAATGTAACATTCAAAATTGATACTGGAGCAGACGTAACCGTACTGCCATTCAGAGAATATAAAAATATAATTCCAAAGCCACAACTGCAAAAAACCTCAACTCGATTATCAGCTTACAATAACACAGCTATAAAAGTGCTAGGAAAATGCACAGCAGTCATTAAATACAAAGAATTATCAAAACAAATAAAATTCATTGTTGCAAAAACAAACTCGCACGCAGTTATAGATGCAAAGACAGCTAAAGATCTGAACCTAATTCAGAGAATTTCAAAAATAAACTCGTCGAACACAAACGACATAATAGAAAAATATGAAGACTGTTTCGGAGAAATTGGCACTTTGTCAATAACACATCATATCACAGTGGATCCACAAATAACTCCTGTAATTCATCCACCAAGATCGGTTCCTTTTTCTATAAAAGAAAAACTCAACAAAGAATTAAAAAGAATGACAGAATTAGGTATCATAAAACCTGTTAGTGAACCTACAGACTGGGTAAATTCCCTAGTCATCGTTGAAAAAGCCAACGGAAAACTCCGACTCTGTTTAGACCCCAAGAATCTAAACAAAGCCATAAAAAGGCAACATTTCAAACTCCCTACAGCGGAGGACATTTTTGCACAAATGCATAACCCTAAATATTTTTCGAAACTCGATGCATCTAATGGATACTGGCAAATTCCAGTTGACGAAGAAAGCTCCCATCTGTTAACGTTCAACAAACCTTTTGGAAGGTATCGCTTCACACGACTACCCTTTGGAATTCACAGCGCCAGTGAAGTTTTCCAAAAAGAATTACAAAAATAATAGAGGGCATAGAAGGAGCAAGAAATTCACAGGATGACATCATAATCTGGTCCAGCACTTTAGAAGAACACACAAATAGACTACAACAAGTTTTCGATCGAATCCGAAAGCACGGATTAAAGTTAAATAAATCAAAGTGTATCTTCTATGAATCACAAATCACGTACCTAGGGCATCTATTAACCAGCGAATGGGATAAAACAAGATCCAACCAAAGTGCAAGCAATCATTCACATGCCACTGCCAACAAGTAAAAAAGAATTACAAAGATTCCTAGGTATGACAAATTACCTATGTAAATTTTTATCAAATTACTCCGAAGTTACAGCACCATTACGCCAGCTTCTACAGAGTGACACGTTATGGTCATTCGACAAACCACAAATCGAAGCAATAAAAAAGATAAAAGAAATGATTACCAGAAAACCAGTGCTACAATTTTATAATCCAGATCTACCAATAAAAATAACTACAGATGCTAGTAAGCATGGGCTCGGAGCGATACTTGAGCAGAAACACAACGAAAGATGGATATCTGTTTCGTTTGCATCTCGTGCAACAACTCAAGCAGAACAAAACTACTGTCCGATAGAGAGCGAAGCTCTCAGTATAGTTTTCGCATGCAAGAAATTTCATCAGTTTATATACGGAACTCATTTCAGAATCGAAAATGAACATAAACCGTTGAAGCAAATATTCAAAAAATCGATCATTAAATGCCCCCCCCCCCGCCCAGAATCCAAAGATCTCTACTAACATTACAAAAATATGATTTTGACCTAAACCACATACCTGGTAAAGAATCAATTGTTGCAGATACCCCATCACGTGCATACCTTGAGCAAAATACTCCAGAAGTATCAGACGAAGATATGAAATCGCACATACATGCAGTAATAAAAAATTACCCCATAACCGACACTAAATTAAACGAGTATAAAGAAGCCACTGCAGACGACCCGTCACTACAGACACTCATCACATATACAAGAACAGAATGGCCCCCAAAAGACAAAATACCAATAAACATCAAACCATTCGTCTCCGTTCGTGATGAAATATCAATCGTCAATGGTCTCGTTCTAAAAGGTTCAAGAATAATTGTACCTAAGTCATTACGTAGAGAAGCTCTACAGGAAATACATACCGGACACATGGGTATCGAAAAATGCATAGAGAGAGCGAAGGAATGTATATACTGGCCTGGCATTAACGCTCAAATCAAAGACATGATTAACACATGCTCATACTGCATCGACTACAAAAACCAACAATCAGCCGAACCACTAATAAATCATGAAATACCTACTACACCATGGACCAAAGTGGGTACAGACGTATTTCACCTGTCTGGAAATTCGTATGTCACAATTATTGACTATACAACAAGATTTTTTGATCTACACGAAATAAATGATTGCCAGTCAAAAACCGTAATCAAAAAATTAAAAGAAACTTTTGCTAAATTCGGAATTCCGCAAACAGTTGTAAGTGACAACGGTCCAGAATTCAATTCGGCTGAATTCAAAAAATTTGCAAAAAATTGGCATTTTCATCACACGAAGACAAGCCCGCATTATCATCAAGCGAATGATTGAGAGAAATATACAGACAATAAAAAAGACGCTAAAAAAGACATTCAAAAGTGGCGAAGAACCTCAGTTAGCGCTCTTAGCATTACGCACGACTAAATTACAAAATGGTGCACCATCCCCTGCAAATCAAATAATGACTAGAACATTGCGAACAAATCTCCCAAACTTATTACACGACAAAATTGGTATCAGGCCTCACGAAAAGAAGAAATCAAACATCACAACAGAACTCCCAGAGTTAAAACCACACGACACGGTTAGAATTAAGTTTAACAACAATTGGTTTAGAAGGGGCAAAATAATTAAAAAACTAGAGCAACCTCGTTCATACTTAGTAATAACAGAAGAAGGTAATACAGTCAAACGAAATAGACAACATATTCTTAAAACAAACGAACACGTTCGCATAACAGAAGAATTAGATTATGAAAATATATTTCCAAAGTCAACAAACACGCATGAAAAAACAAAAACAGCACAACTTCAGAATTCAACACTACAAAATAATAAAACCACAAAAAAGTGGACGACGAATAATTATTCCCTGTAGATACAGATAAAAAAAATAAATAAATAAATAAAAAAGTAAAAAGGAAGATGTTATATAATCATCACAACAAACATGAACAATCAACGTTGCCCATTGTCTCCCTTGATACAAGGACATTCAGTAAGTTTCCCGCCACAACAAATACCTTGTACAACAACGGCAGTCTAATAAAGTATCTCGTATCGTTAACACGTTTTTTCAGTCTCTCTCATTTTCTTAATCTTTCATACTAAGTACTCACTACTTCCTTTAATACTCAATACATTATATATATATAACAACAACAGTCGGAATTAGCTTCATAAATATCCCTTACTTTCTGGACAACTATGTACTTCATTACATGTTCAGTGTTCTTATTTTATGTTTTGGGACAACAAACTAATCGCTATTCTCAGGATTTTGTTTTTCCAGTTTACTACTGATTAGCTTGCTTATCCACAATAAGATAAGCGTCATTGCTGTTGTTTGACTCTGGTGTAGGTCTGATAGCGTATAGTTGTCATCATCAAAGGCATTACAATTGTTTCCAGACTCTGTCATCTTTTTAAAGAACAGGATGTCGTTTGTGGATGTGATCAAAATACTACAATTATTATGTTCAATAGTGCGCTCTATGATTTGTATCGAACACAAGCTACGAAATTAGATGATTTTGGAGACGTAATGGTTATGATTACAATAAATTTGAATGAAGAACTTGATGAAAATTGTTGTTTTTGTTTGTTCCTTCTCGAGCCATGCCTGGCTCATAAGGGCCGGTTTCCCGGTTTCTTTGGCGTATAGGTTCCCCACCTGGACGGGGCGCCGGTCCATTGCAGGTGAGCTGCAAGATGCAGGAGGAAAGAGTGAGAAAGTTGTGGCGAAAGTGTCAGCAGAAGTTCGCCATTACCTTCTGCCGGAGCCGCGCGGAGCTTAGGTGTTTCGCTCATAAACACACACATCGTCCGGTCTGATATTCGAACCCACGATCTCTCGACCGTAATTAATTAACATTGTGATGTAAGTTCGACAAACTAATTCAGCTCTGTTCGAGATTTTATATGTTATAAATAGTTTTAAGCTCATACTCTCTCTCTCTCCCTCTTTCTTTCTCATTCTCTCTCCCTCTTTCTTTCTCTCTTTCTCTCTCTCTCTCTCTCTCTCTCTTTCTCTCTCTCTGAAGAAAGGGAAAGAGTACATCTTCTTAAATACTAGAAACTAATCAAATGGACTCAGTTTCCTGGATATGAATAGTGTAGTCCTTATATAACTGGAATACAGGATTTATTAATCACACTCAATCATTTGATTGCATACATGCAAGAGTGATAGAATAGCAACAATTAGGCTAATGGTCCAACAAACCAGATACGGTACATATTCAATTTTTACGATTATATTGGGTTCAAATTTTGTTACAACGCTAGCAATTTCGGGTGAGGGGTTAAGTCGATTACATCAACTCCAGTGCTTAACTGGTACTTATTTTATCGACCTTGAAAGGATGAAAAGTAAAGTCGACAACCGCATAATGTGAACTCCGAATGTAAAGACGGACGAAATGCCGCTTAGCAATTTTCCCGGCGTGTTAATGATTCTACCTGCTCGATGCCTTAAATCTTACGATTATATTAGAATCTATCTCTCTTCTACTTGCTGTTAATAGTATGAGTAACCAGCATCATATCAGAGTCGACGGTTAAAAATGCTTTCTAGAAATTTTCGTGTTAAAAATGATTGGAAGAAAAATGGTTAATAGTATGAATTTGAGTACTTCATTGTTTAGAGTTTAGATAAATGAGACGATATATATGTATCTTATCTCGATAAGAATTTTTTCTTTCTGTCACGTCTCAAAACCTTGGTCTTATGAATCGCGAGAAGCTCCACAATATATTTTCATTTTAACAAGAAATCTTATATTATAAAACAGAAGCGGATTTCCGTCTGTCTGTCCGTCACAAAATTTATAAGAGGGGGTGGGCAAAGAAGGGGAGAAATCAAAATATACGTCACAACGTATTTTTAGAAGGAGAAAAGAAAAAGGTGATGTTGAAAGAAACAATACAATGAGAGAGAGAGAGAAATAGAAAGAGAGAGAGAGAGTGAAAGTGTGAAATATAGATATATAGGTATTGTTGTCACCACAGTAACTAACAAGTTTAATTTAAAACTTGGGAATTTTGAGTGCAAGTCTGTCAATATACAGCAACATATTTCAAAATGGCTATATGTGTATATAATATATATAGCTATTTTTTTGTTTGTATGTGTATTTGTGTGTATTTCAACATATAGACAATGCAACACAGACTTAAAAAGATACTTTCACTTTGAATAGAAGAACGGAAAGAAAACAAGTTGTTCACAGAGAAATACAGTGAGAGAGAGAGAGAAAAAAAAAGAGATAAAGTGTGTGTCTGTGTGAAGGATAGATAGTTAAGTAGTGTTGTCACCATAGTAACAAGCAAGTTTTGATTTAAAATGCGGGCATTTTAAGTGCAAGTCTATCAACACAACAAACTTCAAAAATAGCAATATGTGAATACACCCACCACACACTAACACCTTCTACACATTTCTTTGGTTGTTTATGTGCATTTGTATGAGGGTACGTGTGTGTGTGTGCGTGTGTGTTTGTGGCTTTCAACACATAGATAATACAACACAGATTTTTTAAATAAGACTTTCACTTCAACAATTTAAGAAGGTACGTACATGATTAACAAATATTTTTACCAGCAGCGTAGCTACGGAAACGACCTAGTAAATTATTACACGCAAGAATTCATTTTGGTGGTTTAATTTCAACTGTTTTATGTTCAGTTATTGTTCAGGTGGTCGAATGTTTATTTTTTTCTTTCTGTGGTCAATAAAATAAATACTAATAAAATGTCAACGCAGATTAATCTATAATCCATCATCTTACAAATTCAGCTTTGCTTTGTATATATATACCACACGAATTAATGACTGTAACATGTTTGTTACACACTCGTTTATCATTCTACAAAGAAATAGTTAATTATATATTGCAAATGTAAGCCAAAGAACTTTAGTCTGTCTGTATATAGATGATGGCAACGCTGTGTGTTCAAGTATACTTTTCGCTCTGTTCAATCATTCTGCGAAGCACTTTAGGATAGTTTTTTCTATCATAGCTTCGCGTTGATCAGTGTGTTCTGGGTGAATCGAAAATAGAAAACGTGTGTGGAAGGTGTATGTATGCATACATGCAAAATGTTTTCGAGTTCAAAATATGTGCTTGTTTTGTTATCTACATTCCAAGAATAGAGCTTTTCATCTTTGTGAGAAGCCACTGCTTCCTAACAGGGAGATATCAAATAACTACAAGTAGAAGAGAACTTACATACATACATACATACATACATACATACATACATACATACATACATACTACAAAACCAGAAAGGAGAAAACTAATTTGAAGACTACAGATCCTATGTATCACTGGAACTGTAAAAATCAGTAAACCTTTCCAGAAGTTTATCATTTAAATATATATGAGCATGTCTAGATATGTAACTATACACATGAGAATACATACATACGTACATGCATACATACGTACATACATACATACATACATACATATATACATAAATACATACATACATACCTACATACATACAAACATACCCTGTTGTTGATGTTGATATTTCAATGGAGGAGTCTTGGATCTTGGTTAGAAACAGGCTCTTTCTCTATTGGCAAGAAATCTTGAAATAAAACTGAACAATAACATACATACTTACATGCATACACACACACACACACACACACCACACACACACACACACATATATATATATATATATATATATATATGCTCATACACGGACATGCACATATGCTTTTTCTTTGAGTTCATAAGAGAGTTAAAGCCGGTCGCTAACAAAGCGGCAAGACTTTTTGAGTTGAAGTTCCTGGAGTTTGTAAATTTGTAGTTTAGTTGGTTGAACATATTCTCAATCTGGGATTCTTTAGATGATTTGATCCACACTCCAGTGTATGCATCGAAACATCTAAAGAATCTCAGATTGAAAATATTGGTAATGTCTAACAAATTATTACTGTACCGCTAATAGACTGAATTTGGATATCCTCGTCAGTTTCTTTAGTTCTTATTTCGAAAAACCTAATATTTCTAAGATTGTGTGTAAATTTGTCGGTACATAGCCTAATGGGCCTATAATTATAGGTACAAATGAGAATTCATAGTCAAGGCACGAGAGATGTAAATTCCGCATTAATTCTTTATAAAACAAATCATGTCTGTTATGTTTTGCACCGAATTGCTGTTTTTATAGGAGTGTTCTACCAGTATTCTCTGTTTTTAATGGTGCGAACACCTGCTGGTTCTGACAATATCTAAAGTGGTTGCTAAGTTAATGTGTACATTAAGATCTTTCTTTATTCTTTATTGTTACAAAAAAACGAAGAACCACCTGGACCACAAAAGGCACAATATAGCACACTTCAAGATCCATTATACCCCCCAATACATGAAAACTAGCTTCAAAGATCCAGGTCGTACATAAATACAATTTTTGAAAATTTAGAACAACTATATGCCAAAACACAATCTCTTCACCTCAGTTTAGGCCCAGAAAAACATTAGACCACATATACACAGAATAACTACAATGTCAATTGCATCACTGGCTGCTCATGCAATCCTGAGATACACCTCACCAACAATAGCTGAATAAGAATATTCTGACCAGGTTTACATGGCCCGCTCTCCTTCGTTGTTGCTGTCATCAAAATCTGAGTATACAAATATTGGCTTGTCAGCAGAGAGAGTGCAATATAGGAAGATGGTCAGATCGCACTCTCTATATAATTATTATAACATATCGAAGTATTGATGGAAACAAGACATAACTGGGAACAGGGATCTGTGAGACGCGACTTGTCCTTCGGTTGACTATCTGCGTAGAGCTCGATCAGGGCTGATCTCATATTACACAAATTCACTACCACCGCAACCAACAAATATTTCGAGGTAATGACGGGACCTCAGTGTAGTTGCACGATTTTATTAGAAATTCTTGCCAAATATCCCTTAAACTACACTCTTCCGTCTTAATATGTATGGTTTGGTCTTCGGTCGTAGATATGCACTCTCAAAACAAATCTGGGATTTAAAAAACACGACAATATTATTATTGTTGAATATTTTAAAGCTTCATGGCCCTTGTAGTTTCTAAAACACAGGAGTAAAGAAATATGTAAATGGATTAGAAATGCAGTTAAAGCTGAAAAAAAAAGAAATTACCTTCGATAACCATCTGCTGGGCAACTGTAAAACTGTGAGCGGGTAGCCTAAAAGCCCTGAAAATAAATAAGAATTATTGGAATTTAGATCGATAGTTCAAATTTGCTGAACACAATAGAATAATCAAGAAAGTGGATATTACATCAGACGAGATGCTATTTAATATTGTTAGGTAAGGATTTTACTTCAAATTAATCCAGTCTCGCTAAATTAAAATTTAGATAACATTGCAGTCTTTTAGCTTTTATATGTAAAAAGATACTGAGGGGAATATTCCATGTCAGTAATATATAAAATATATGAATATATATTGTATAAAACGAAAGGTTACACAAAAGTAGAATTACATATATTATTTTACTCTCACTCTCTTTCTACCTTTTCTACATTTCTGCCTTTTTACTGAATTTCTTCGCGTATCATCATTCAAGACCTTCGATGTATTACAGAAATATTTGGAAGCCTGCGCTTTCATATATAAGAAGTATTCTAAAAGTATTTAAAGCCTTAATTAGAATAAAACTAGCTGAATACTCTATGAATTAGTTGAACGTTTAATTTAAGCATGCAGAGATGGGAACATCCCTTCCAGTGACTGTATCTGATATCTCAGAAAAATCTTCAGGGCTGTACTGATGAGGATATCAGGCTCTCATTTCCTTATCCCTTATCCTCAGTGGCTGCATTCGATATCTAAGAGCGTCTTTCTCGGCAATGTACAATTACCTCTTCAAAACTGGTGATGCTTTCTTTTCACGTATGTATTAATGCATTTAAGATGTATGTTTGATCTTAATACATACCTAATCAATTTCACATGTACTAACATCGTCACGTTTTACATTTGTGTGACAGGATAATTAATGTACAGGATTTTGCTCTCACAGTTACAAATTACAGCTAAACGAACAATCAAATCTATCATAATTGCTTTGGTGCAATATTTTGTTATCATTTAATGTACTGTATGATATGATTGTGTCTTTATATGATTTTCGTTATGATTGGCTCATAACAGAACAGACATAGATGAGATGCAGTTTAGTTTCATGTCCAGAAAAAGTATCACGGATGCAATCTTCATTGTGAAACAGTTGAAAGAGATATACTTGGCTAAGGTTAAACCGCTTTTGCTGGCATTCGTTGATCTGGGAAACACATTTGACAAGGTACCACGTTTAGGCATTTGGTGGTCTCTAAGGAAACTAAGTGTAGACAAATGGATAGTGAAAGCTATATAAACCAAGTAGAAAGACGCGGTAAATAATGTGAGAGTCAACAACGATTGCAGTGGCGAATTTGACGTGAGGGAAGGAGTCCATCATATTTCAGTCCTCTCACGTTCACCACAGCCCTACAAGCCATCATAGAAGAGTTCAAGACTGGAAGTTCATGGTAAATCCTATATGCTGATGATCTAGTTTTCATGGATGAATCTGTATGGGGATATCTAAAATGGCTGCTAAGCTAATGTGTACATTTTAAGATCTTTCTGTATTCCTCATTGTTACAAAAAATAATTTCTTTATATTGGTAACTATAAACAAACGCATACATCTAAAGCACACTCACTACTCCCAGAACCACATCGTAGCCAGCTGATTTATAACCATATATTTGCTTTGAAAAAGTAGAAGAACCTCTCAACACGCACATGGGAATACACCAACCCACAAAAACAGACCACACAAAATTTCCAAGCATTCAACAACGACGTTCCTATACTGTACACGGTTATGGAAGGACCATAAACTCTATGTAGACCTTGTTATAAGGCCCTCTACCAGACCAGTTTGCGGGCTGAATATCTCCAGCAACTATAATCTATCATGCCAACCACTCCAACGACTTTGCAGGTTGTGTAGTAGGTCGCATGGATATGGTTTCACACTGCCCATCTTGCTGTGGAGATATCTACTGAGATTATCTGTGAGAGTGAAGTAGATTTCCGCGAAGTCAACACAAAGGAACTGGGCCTCCTCCTAAAACTAACCTATGACCATAACTCCCTAGACAACCATGACCGAAGTAGATTCTACCATACAAGATCAGAAAGGGGAAGACCACCTACCATCACCTCGGTAGTAGACCTACTGTGAAAGCATCCAGCACTCCTATTTAATAAATAAGATAGATAATTATAGGAAAATAGACTCTAAGGTCAGTAAGATTAATAGTTTATATAATAATTGTAGGGGGACGATTGAGTAGATTATGTCACCCTCTGATGATAAGATAAATACCAATATTGTACCATACCTAATAATCAAATTGTGACTTTAGAGGGCGGAAGAAAAATAGATAGATTCCGCCCTAATATACATAAGAAGTCTGGAAAGAGTAATATAGCCTGGTAAAATGCTCCTTTCAACTTTGCTATATCTACTATATCTACCTGCAAATATAATAAATTTATGGCAATTTTAGATAAAAGCTACCCTGCATCCCATAGATATAATGAAATATTTTCCCATAAGACAATCAGAATCTCATATTCTATCGTTCCCAATATAGGTGCCATCATAGCCTGGTTTAATAGAAGGAATATAAAATTAGCAAGAGAAATTAATGATAATACTAGTATTGTTAATAATGATTTGAACCACTGAAATTATGTTAATAATAATGAATATGTGGGAATCTGGAACAATAGGACTAATATATCTAATATGTATAACATAAACTGGGACTCCGATATTTATACTAGCCCAGATATTATTCACGCAGTACCTGGAGGTGCTACAATGAACTTAAATGATGCTATAGCGGAAGGAAGTAGTAATGATAACAGTAATAATAATGCCGATAATAATAATTATAGTAGTAGTAGTAGTAGTAGTAGTAGTAGTAGCAGCAGCAGTAGTAGTAGTAGTAATAATAATAAGATTATAATAATAATAATAATAATAATAATAATAATAATAATAATAATAATAATAATAATAATCATAATAATAACAATGATATGAATATTAATAGTATTAGTAGCAGTAATGCTCCCGGTTGCAATTGTAGTGTAAAATCCCATTGCCCATTATTGGGTCGCTGTTTAATCTAAAACGCAGTTTACAGATGTACAATTGTTACTAAAACTGGTAGTTTTATCTATATTGGGTGTTTCATAAACATGAAAAAAGATAATCGCATTAATAAACATCTTTCATCGTTTAGGCTTAGACATAAAGCTAATAGTACGTCTTTAGTAAGATCTGGGAACTTAAGGAAAGCGGAACTAGTTGGGTTATAATACAGAGGGCGCAGCCTTACAGAGATAGTACATGTGGGTGTGAGTTTGTTCTATGGAAATTTACGAGATTTTTAAGTACAGAGACAAGAACAACCTTATTAACAATAGATTAGATCTAAGGGTATCATGCGTGCATAGCATCACCCGCACAGTTAAGTACATTCGAAACTAATCTTTATATATATAAAACTGAGAATGTGTGTCTGTCTGTCTGTGTGTTTCCCTAAAACTTGAGAACTATACAACCAATTTCATTCAAATTTTACACATGCCTTACTTAGGGTCCGGGGAGTGTTATCGGCAAAAAAGTATGGAAGGCCAGCGGTGCCAAAATCACAAAGTATGGAAGGCCAGCGGTGCCAAATCACAAAGTATGGAAAGCCAGCGGTGCCAAAATAACAAAGTATGGCAAAAATTTTCGAAAATCACAAAGTATCTTTTGCGAAAAGTTTTTGGGGAAAATTTTCCTTGAAATTTTCAAAAAAATTTTGGGGAAAGTTTTCGGTGAAAATTTTCTAAAAATTTTTGGACAAAATTTTCGGTGAAAATTTTCGAAAAATTTTTTGTGGAAAATATTCGGTGAAAATTTTTAAAAAATTTTTGTGGAAAATTTTCGGTGAAAATTTTCCAAAAATTTTTGGGGAAAATTTTCGTTGAAAATTTTGGAAAAAGTATGGAAGGCCAGCGGCACCAAAATCACAAAGTATGGAGGGCCATACTTTTTTTGCGTAAAAATTTTATAAAAATCACAAAGTATTTTTTGGCAAAAATTTTTGGAGAAAAATACTTTGTGATTTTTCGAAATTTTTTGGGTAAAATTTTCGGTGAAATTTTTCGAAAAATTTTTGGGAAAAGTTTTCGGTGAAAATTTTCTAAAAATTTTTGGAGAAAATTTTCCCCCAAAATTTTCGAAAAATATTTTGGTTAAATTTTCAGGGAAAATTTTCGGTGAAAATTTTCGTAAAAATTTTTAGGTAAAAAGTATGGAAGGCCAGCGGTGCCAAAATCACAAAGTATGGAAGGCCAGCGGTGCCAAAATCACAAAGTATGGCAAAAATTTTCGAAAAATCAATGTTTTTTGGGAAAAATTTTCGGTGAAAATTTTCCAAAACTTTTTGGGGAAAAGTTTTCGGTGAAAATTTTCGAAAAATTTTTGGAGAAAATTTTCCGTGAAAATTTTCAAAAAATTTTTTGGTAAAATTTTCAGTGAAAATTTTCGATGAAAATTTTGGAAAAATTTTTGGGGAAAAATTTTCAGTGAAAATTTTCAAAA
>NC_042997.1:21668041-21707821 GCF_006345805.1 Octopus sinensis | reverse complement strand
TGCTAGCATGGAGAACGGACGTTAAATGATGATGATGATGATGATGATAAGTAAATAAATGGAGTTGAAGGCAGATGCTATTCAAATTCTTTTACTTTCGACATATGTTTGAACAGTTAGTTTAACTTACACTTTACTTCAATAGAGAAATCTACTTCCAAGCCTTTGAACATTCTTTCAACCAATGTATCCCTCTTTATTTGTTCTCTACTTATTATTTCTTTACCCCTTATCTTTCTAGTATCTGCCTTTGACGTCGAATCTACTAATGCTTTTTTTTAAATACTTAATAACATTCTGTTTATCATTTATGCAGTCATCGAAATTGTTATAATGTCTTGTTGTTGAGATAGGCTCTCTTTCTTTCCTGATGAGAAGATTGCATTTTACACCGTTTATTCCTTTGGAATAAAAACAATGTGGTCTTCGAGACATATGTTGAAAGTAAAAGAATTTGAATAGCATCTGCATTCAACTCCATTTATTTACTTATACTACACAAATTACTGCACATTAACCCGGAATTCCTACCTTTGAATAGGTCGCTACATCTTTGTTACTTGCGTGAATTTTGCTACCCTGGTAACTGTTTATTGAATTTTCCATGTTAATGGTAAACAAAGGATAATTCATTCATCCATTTATATATATATATCATCATCATCATCATCATCATCATTTAGCATCCGCTTTCCATGCTAGCATGGGTTGGACGGTTCAACTGGGGTCTGTGAAGCCAGAAGGCTGCATCAGGCCCAGTCTGATCTGGCAGTGTTTCTACGGCTGGATGCCCTTCCTAACATATATATATATATATATATATAATATATATATATATATTTCAACAATTGAGGGTAAAATTAATTAATTATTAATCAATTTCACCAAGTATTCAGTATGTAAAGGGACCATTTTAGGCGAATTCAAAATATTACATTATATATAAGGGCTTAGTAAAATAAATTACTTTGCCACATACTGAACTCATTAGAAATAGCAGCTAAAGAAATTTCTTTAGCTATTTCTAATACTTAAAGAAGATCTCTCTCAGATAGTGTTTGCTCAAACCAACTCACAAAGGTATGGGGGAAAAAACATTAAAAAATCAAGTGCAAAGGTTATTTGAGAACGTACGTTTCTAGATTAGTCAAATCGACATTTCTTTCGTCAGCTCAGAACTCCTTGATTCGGATTTGGGAACACTGAAAGTGGGAGCATACCCTTTTGGTTTCTTATCACCTCTAGAATTCCGCTCGAACTAAAAGTGTTATCAAATTCAAAATATGCAAGCGAAGAATTTCTGCTCTCCCCTTTCCACCAGCGTGGGTTAAAATTGACAAACACTATGTTTTATCGGTGTGAAAACCGAAGCATTAAACAGAGAGAAATGAATTATAATTTCAACAATTGAGGGTAATCTAGAAACGTACGTTCTCAAATAACCTTTGCACTTGATTTTTAATGTTTTTTCCCCATACCTTTGTGAGTTGGTTTGAGCAAACACTATCTGAGAGAGATCTTCTTAAGTATTAGAAATAGCTAAAGAAATTTCTTTAGCTGCTATTTCTAATGAGTTCAGTATGTGGCAAAGTAATTTATTTTACTAAGCCCTTATATATAATGTTATATATATATATATAATATATATATATACATACATACAAAATATATAAACATTAATAACTATAAAAGACTGGTGGGAATATTATCTGTATGGACTTCAAGGGCTAGGTTTCTATTTAGTTAGATAATTTAAGAATCAGTTATAGGTTTACTTATAGAATTATTATTTTACTGATACTGTTTTTGTACATATGGAAAATGTGGTTTCTTTGTTGTACTTTAATTAATAATGCTAGTGCTTAATCCTTCCTAGAATTAAGATTGAATAAATGTGATGATATCAGAGGTATGTTTGTTCCTAAACAACACTTATGTTAGTGTTGTTTACACTGCCGGATTGAATGGTACTGCCCATGTGTTGAAACCATAGTAATATCCATAGGGAAGCTGATGGAGGTGTGTTAGGTGGGTATGGCTCTTATTATATGTTAATTAGATCAACTGGAACACTCATCATCATAACCAATGGAGTGCCAGCTATATGTGTGTGTGTATATATATATATATATATATATATACATACATATAAATCATTATTATTATCATCATTTAAGTCCACTTTCCATGCTAGCATGGGCTGGACAGCTTGACAGGGAACCAGTGTGAAGTGCAAAACTGCATCAGGATCCAGTATCTTCTTTAGATCTTGGTGCTTTTTATGTGCCACTGGCTCTAGTAAGGTTGCTTTGAAACTTGCAAGACATAAAAGAACAGACAAAAAAAGAGAAAAGGCCTCCTCAACTAAGAGGGTGTATTTGAGAAGGGAAGGTGGAAGTGGGTAGCTGTATGCTAAATGTTTTGAAAGGCTAAAGTATGACAGAAGGACCAAGTCAGTAGAGAGCAGAGTGGGGGGATGCACCAAGAGCATAGCTGCTAGCATAAGAATAGGCTGGGCAAAGTTCAGAGAGATACTACCTCTGCTGGTAACAAAGGGCCTCTCTCTCAGAGTGAAATGCAAACTGTATGATGCCTATGTGCAAACAGCCATGCTACATGGCAGTGAAACATGGGCTGTGACTGCTGAGGACATGCGTAGGTTTGTAAGAAATGAAGCTAGTGTGCTTCACTGGATATGTATGTCAGTGTGCATGTACAACAGGGTGCAAGTGCCTTGAGAGAAAAGCCAGGCATAAGAGACATCAGATGTGGAGTGCAAAAGAGATGACTGCACTGGGATGGTCATGTGATGTGTATGGACGAGGACAGCTGTATGAAGAAGTGTCACACTGTAACAGTGGAGAGAACCTGTGAAAGAAGTAAACCCAGGAAGACATAAGACATGGTGGTGAAGCATGATCTTCGAATGTTGGGCCTCATGGAGGCAATGACAAATGAGCAAGACTTTTGGTGATATGCTGTGCTTGAGAAGACATGTCAGGCCAAGTGAGATTGTAGCCATGGCTGATGCCAGTATCATATAAATCATCATTATCATCATCATCGTTTAACGTCCGTTCTCCATGCTAGCATGGGTTGGACGGTTCGACCGGGGATCTGGGAAGCCAGAAGGCTGCACCAGGCTCCAGTCTTATCTGGCAATGTTTCTACAGCTGGATGCCCTTCCTAAAGCCAACCACTCCGTGAGTGTAGTGGGTGCTTTTTACATGCCACCTGCACAGGTGCCAGGCGAGGCTGGCAACGGCCACGGTCGGATTGGTGCATTTTACGTGCCACTGGCACGGAAGCCAGTCGAGGTGGCGCTGGCATCGCCCACGATTCGGATAGTGCTTTTTATGTACCACCAGTCCAGGGGTCCTGGCATCTGCTGGGTGCCAGTCATAGGATTGGTTCAATTTCGATTCTGATTTCGATTTCGATTTCGATTTCACTTGCCCCAACAGGTCTTCGCAAGTAAAGTGGGGTTGGCATGGGTGCCTGTCGTCGGATGAGGTTCGATATCAACTTCGCTTGCCTCAACAGGTCTTTGTGTGTCCAAGGGAGGAAAGGCATGCATAAGTGGGCTGGACTCACTTGTCCTGCCTGGTCTTCTCACGCACAGCATATTTCCAAAGGTCTCGGTTGCTGGTCATTTCCTCAGTGAGGCCTAAAGTTCGAAGGTCGTGCTTCAATGGCATGTAAAAATCACCCCTCATATGTTGGACAATATGCTGTGCTTGAGAAGACCTGTGAAGCCAAGTGAAATCATAACCATGGCCAATGCCAGTGCCAGTTGACTGGCATCTGTGCTGGTGGCACATAAAAAAGCACTAATGCTGGTGTCATATCAATGGCACCCGAGCTGGAGGCACGTAAAAAGTATCCATTGCACTCTTGGAGTGGTTGACATTAGGAAGGGCATCCAGCTGTAGAAACCATGCCAAACCAAATTGGAACTTAGTGTAGCTCCCCAGCTCACCAGTTTTCAATCAAACTGTCCAACCCATGCCAGCATGTTATTATTTATGCTTCACCATCCTCAGAACCTTCCTGTATTGGATTTTGAGTCTACAGTGTACTGTAGACTGCATGCTGGATTATACTCCTGTGTAACCTTAAGTAACATTGTATATTTGGTCTATACTTGTGAATGTATATGTAACGGGAAGGACAAATCTGCATTTTATTTAGTAAGTACATGAGTGTTCATACACACTTTCAGTGCACAAGCATGCTATCCCCAACTCTACCTCTGTGCCTTTGTTATTTAAATACCTTGATTCCATTGGATCCTGAAAATTTTATATACATATATATAAATCGAAATGTACAGTATTATGTCCAATCAGTTTCACACAAGGAGTTCAACAGTGTTAGGTAACAGTCCAATTATGTAACCCTGCACTCTTCAGGGGTAGCCGTTATGGAATGAAATACGGTGACTGCTATTTCAACATTGCAGATGAATGTTTGTTACCCCTACTGCCACAACAATAACAACGACTCTTGTGATCAAGGAATCATATATATATATATATATATATATAGAGAGAGAGAGAGAGAGAGAGAGAGAGAGAGAGAACAATCTTACTTAGAAATGGATGCGTGTGTTCCGTCATATACTATTTTAATAAATGCAACATATGCATATATATATATATACATATATGTTCGTACCTACCTCTACATGTATATATACATGCATATATGGGTACAGGACACCAAAAAAACGTCGAACACAATGAGAAACGAAAACATAAACACAAAACCAAGGAACTGGACATTTTTCTTAAACAACAAAAAATAGAGTACAGGACAAATAACACAGGGAAAATTCCCCTTCTTCAGTCGCCATGGTTTCATCTACTCTACATATGTTTTATTTATTAATATATATATATATATATATACATATATGTATGTATGTATGTATGTATGTATGTATGTATGTATGTATGTATGTATGTATGTATGTATGTATGTATATATATATCATCATCATCTTCATCATCATTGACTTTAGCATCCATTTTCCATGCTGACATGGTTTGGATGGTTTGACTGAGGGCTGGCAAGCCAGAAGGCTGCACCAGGCTCCAATGTGATCTGGCAGAGTTTCTACAGCTGAATACCCTTCCTAAGGCCAACCTCTCCAAGAGTGTAGAGGGTGCTTTTTACAATCCACTGGCACAAGGACCAGTCAGGTGGTACTGGCATCAACCACACTTGAATGGTGCTGTTTACGTGCCACTGGCATGGGACCAGTCAGCCAGCACAGGCATCAACCACGCTCAGATGGTACTTTTTACATGCCACCAGCACAGGAGCCAGTCAGGCAGCACTGGCAACGATCACACAATCAAATGGTGCTTTTTATGTGCCACCGGTACGGATACCAATCAGGTGGTACTGTCATCAGCCACAACAATGACTTCACTTGACTCAACAGGTCTTCACAAGCACAGTTTATTGCCCAATGATTGAAGGGTACTCTTAAATGGGTTGGTTTTGCTGCACTGGAATAGGCCACAGTTACAGTATCACTTGGCTTGCCACGTCATATACACACACACACACACACATACATACATACGTACTTGCATACAGGCATGCAGACACACGTACATATATACAAACAAAAATACCCTGTTGTGGATGTTGAAATTCCAATGAAGGAGCCTTGGATCTAGGTCAGAAACCGGTCCTTTCTCTATTGGCAACAAATCTTTAAATAAACTGAATAATTACATACATACACTGGGCAAAGCTCAAACTATAAAGGAAAAAGTTTTGTATCAATATTTATCACTAAATTAGAGGTGTGACTTATAAATGAGCACGACTTATACATAAGAAAACACGGTAAATCATTTCTATCAGAGAACTCCAAAACTTTTGATAAATAGTGAAAGTTAATATTAAAATAAATATAGCCATTGATTTGTCCTGTATCTAAAAATTGAAGTGTCATTCAATTCAAAAACTGACAAGCAGAAGAATCAGTACTGACTATCGTAGGTTAAATGTAAATTATTTCTTGTAAGCGTTGGTTAGTCATTTGACTGGGTGTCAAAGTTTCGGGGTTAGCTAAAAATGACTGACAAAATTATTAATCTCTTTGAGAAGAAAGACTTTAAAAAAAAGTTTTAAAAAGTTAATGGTCAATGGGAAGTAACTCATAAAAAAGCCTACAATTTTTACCTCCCCTTAGTTAAAATTGCGAGAGTGACTACACACACACATTTGGTTATAATTTTAAACATGTAATAGAGCGTCATTGAAATGATTGTTGTGACGTCATCACAAGCTGTGTATTAGATTTCTCTGATCTAAACACGTGTTAAAGATGTCAACATAGGCGGAGTTAATTATCTTTTTGCTTTAATTTTTAATTAATTCCCGTTTCAAATTGTTTAGTTAACTAGAAATTCCGTCCATCAAAAGGAAAAGATCCGTAATTTATACTTTCGGAACTCACGAACAAACATCTTGTCACGTAGAGAAATAACATCAACAACGATGCGCTCTCCATTTACTTTTCCTCATTGCGTTAATTCCTCTGACATGCATAATTAGAGCGCTGCGACCACAAATCGAAGGTACTGCTGCTCCGGAAATTGATATCCTTCACCGCATCCAGAGAAGGGTCACTCGGCTGATTGGTATACCATCACAAATGGATGCACTCCAACCTCTTGTTTCCGTTCTCACTGTCTTTTTTTTCTAACACTACTATAATAGTCTCTGTTCCTCAGATGTGACCGATCACTAAGATAACCCCACCCGCCCATCTCTTTCCACCATTCATCGCCCTTGTAGCACCCAACCTAACCACTATTCCCAGAACTTTCTGGAACCTCTTCCCTGCTCATGTCTTTCCTACAAATATTGACCTGCAACAGTTTAAATGGAACGTTAATATCAATCTCATCAGTGTCAGAAGGCCTGCAAGGGTCATGAGGTCAGCCTCTTCTTCCAAACTCAGCAAATAGAAAAAATAGTATTGCTCGGCATTGCCCACTTCCTATATTATTTTATACTCAACACAGTCACCACCAAGTTATACATTTCATGCAGGACATGCTCTACTTAAATACTACCCATTGATACAATACAATTTTTTGAGGGTACCTCTTTCAAGAACTCTAACTTTCTTCTAACTTACTTTTTTATCTTACTTTTCAGAAAAATAACGTCAGACATCAGGTTCTCTCAGTAAATGAAAAGGCGCGCTGTAGTCGTTGCCCTAAAAGTACAGTATAGTTATTCTGAGATAGCTCGATCCTGAAAGTTACTCGTTCCTTCATTGTCAATGTTCGAAAGGAGCTGGAAGCTGCTAACGGGGTTCCAACATCAGCAGCTAAATATAAAACTCATGCACTGAGCCTTGATACCATCATAACACATAACTTTATACAAAACGTCCAAGAAATAATCGATAAAAATCCCAGAAAGTCAGTCAGAGGCATTGCAAAGGAATTCAATATTTCAGAGTACACCACCAGAAGAGTTGTGCACGAGAACATCCGGTACAAGTTGTATGTGACGATGAGGGGTCAGTTTATATTGGATGTGACAAGAGATAATTGCTCGATGCATGCAAGGTGCTTGTTAAACAAGTTAAAACACAAAGGGGCTGGAATGCTTTGAGTTTCTTTTTCCGATGAGAAAAATTTCGATCAGGACCAAAAGGTAAACCGAAGGAATGTTAAGTAGTTATCCAGAGACCCGAATGAGGTTCCAACGGTTGTATATACTAAGTTCATGGCAACTGTGATGGTTCTGGGGGTCATCAGCAACGAGGCGAAAGATTAAATGTCACTATCTACACGGAGGTGTTGGGGAGAGCTGTGAGGCCCTAGATAGAGAGGGTACGCAACGGGAGACCATGCGTCTTCCAACAAGATTCTATACCATCTTATAAGGCTAGGATAACCCAAGCATGGATGCTTTCCAAGCTCCATGATCATGTTTTCCCAGACACATGGCCTCCTAACTCACAAGGCCTCAATCCACTGGACTATTATGTATGGCGTATAGTCGAGAGAAAATTCAGATCATCTGATTTGAGTACGTCAATGCTTCCGACCCCGTATTGAAGCAGTCATTGATACTAACAGTGGAGTCATTGAATGGTTGTGATGAACGGATTCTCAAGATTATTTGTACCAATTTGTTTTCAAATATAGCTTTTCTTTGATGAGTCATGCGTCTATTTTCTATATTCATATAAATGACCTCAAAGACAAAAGAAAAAAAGACTGACTCGCTCAGTACAATCGACACCTGCTACTATAACTCTTCCCTCACATAGCTCATATTCTATACAATTGCCACCAAATAATATAAAGTAACTTACAATTTATACAGCACATAAAAGGCTACTGACAGTTAACAATAAGAGATCTCACAGAGCAAGTATTCTATACAACAAACAGATGGAATATTAAATATTTTGCCCCGGTAACATATGACATCTAGTGACTAAGAAGAAAATAATTGAAGAGAGTCATGCGAAAATAGTGGAAACAAAATGAAAATAGTTTGATGAGTATCTTTTTATCATTTTTTTGTTTCATTCACTCAACTGCAATCATGATGGAACACTGCTTTGAAGTGCTTTGTCAAATAAATCGATCCCAGTACATATTTTAAGCTTAGTACTTATACGTTTCTTTTTGCCGAGCCGCAAGGTTACAGGTGCATAAACAAACCAACACCGGTAGTCAAGCTGTGATGAAGGACAAACACAAACACACGGACACACACCTATAGATATATACACATGTACATATACGACAGGTGTCTTTCAGTTTCTTATTTCTTTATTGCCCACAAGGGGCTAAGCATAGAGGGGACAAACAAGGACAGACAAACGGATTATGTCGATTACATCAACCCCAGTGCGTAACTGGTACTTATTTAATCGACCCCGAAAGGATGAAAGGCAAAGTCGACCTCGACGGAATTTGAACTCGGAACGTAAAGAAGGACGAAATGCCGCTAAGCATTTTCCTGTCGTGCTAACGATTCTTATTTCTTTATTGCCCACAACGGGTTAAACATAGAGGGGACAAACAAGGACAGATAAAGGGATTAAGTCGATTACATCGACCCCAGTGCGTAACTGGTACTTAATTTATCGGCTCCAAAAGGATGAAAGGCAAAGTCAACCTTGGCGGAATTTGAACTCGGAACATAAAGACAGACAACATACCTATTTCTTTACTACCCACAAGGGGCTAAACACAGAGAGGACAAACAAAGACAGACAAACGGATTAAGTCGATTATATCGAGCCCAGTGCACAACTAGTACTTATTTAATTGACCCTGAAAAGACGAAAGGCAAAGTCGACCTCAGCAGAATTTGAACTCGGAACGTAACGGCAAACGAAATACCTATTTCTTTATTACCCACAAGGTGTTAAACATAGAGGGGACAAACAAGGACAGACATAGGTATTAAGTCGATTGCATCGACCCCAGTGCGTAACTGGTACTTAATTTATCGACACCGAAAGGATGAAAGGCAAAGTCAACCTCGGCGGAATTTGAACTCACAACGTAATGACAGACGAAATACAGCTAAGCATTTGCCCGGCGTGCTAACGTTTCTGTCAGCTCGCCGCCTTAATAATGATGATGATGATGGTAGTGATGGTGGTGGTGGTGGTGGTGGTGCTGATGATGATGATGATGGTGGTGGTGGTGGTGGTGGTGCTGATGATGATGATGATGGTGGTGGTGGTGGTGGTGTGGTGGTGGTGGTGGTGATGATGATGATGATGATGATGATGATGATGATGATGATGATGCAGCAGCAGTACCAGGTAAATGCCCTAATGCAGTACCAGGCAGTGGCTCTCATGGCTTCTGATCTCAACTGATTGGAAGTGTTATCATATACATTGTTTTGTCTTGGTATAAAAGATGGGCTACAGCAAATATTCTGTTCAATACCACAGATTTGCTTGTCAGTTGTTCGACCTAAACCAGCTGGGCATCTTCCTTAGTGGCTGACGATATGTGCATCTCTGATCACAAGCAGATGTAGTGGGGGAGCATCATAGCCATGTGTTGAGAGGGATTCTTTGAGGTTTGAATAATTCACCTCTGGAAACATGGGTGTTTCGTTCAACATCCTTAAACAACCCTTATTCAGGGACCTTTTGAGCCGGATGGGTTACTTGACCAGAAGAAAATTCTAACTGGGCCCCACCTGCAAGGTCATGTGCTGTTTATCTTGATATAATAGCACCATGTTGCGCACATATGGTTGTGATGCATGAGCCTAGTGTACCCATACTGGGCTTCGTATATTTTACCCCAGTGTCACTTTGATGGCATGCCCTACTCTCTCACTCAATAATAATAATAATAATAATAATAATAATAATAATAATAATGATAATAACAATAATAATAGTAATAATACTTTCTTTTATTGGCCACAAGGGCCAGGCACGACAAATAGGGACAATGCAATACAAAGGACAAGTGGGATGTTGAACAATGCCGTGTATAGAATAAGTATTAAAAAAACAAATAAGAAAACAATTTAACTATAAGAATTCCCCCAAAGTAGGGAGTTCCTTACAGAGACAACCGCAAAACCCCACGCAGCTTGGTTACCCCAACTGCCAGGTGCACCTCAGCAGGCACCGCTCTCCTTAACACCTCCGGTTTACAAACGAAGCTTCAGTGTAGGCCCATTCACATGGGCCATTGTCGTCACATGCAGCTGTCTTTCACCAAATTTACTGGTGGGGCAGAACTTAACTCTCTACCTTCAATTTCTTTTTCAAGTGGAACTTGAAAAAGCCAATGAGGGCTTAGCTGAAGAAGAAAGTATCTGTCTTCAGTCCTTTCAGCCTTGTCCACCACACTACTTCTTTCGTCATAGCCACTAGACAGTGAAAAATTGCATTTCCTTCCCGGCCAAAGAAAGGAAGGCAGCGGGGCGATCTTCACGATGGGCTCGGCTGATGACCGGATCCGCCCTACACGCGATAACAGTAATAACAATAATAAGACAGTGATTCTCATGGTTTCTGATCTTAACTGCTCAATACCACAGATTTACTTGTCACTTGTTTGACCTTAACCAGTTGAGCATGTTCCTTAGTAGCTGATGAATTGTGCATCTCTGATCATCATAGCCATGTGTTGAAGAAAATTTGTTTGGGTTTGGATAATTCACCTCTGGAAACATGGGTGTCTAGTAAAACATCCTTAAACGACCCTTACTCAGGGACCTTTTGCGCGGGATGGGCTACTCGGTCTGAAGAAAATTCTAACTGGGCCCTACCTGCGAGGTCATGCGCTGTTTATCTTGATATAAGATCACCATGTCACACACATGTGGTTGTGATACATGTGCCTGGTGTACCCTTATAAGACGGGAAGTCATGATGGGTATAATGGGCTTCATATATTTTACACCAGTGTCACTTTGGTGGCATGCCCTACTCTCTCACTCAATAATAATAATAATAATAATAGATCTCTGGCTTACCATACATGCAGGAAGTGCAGAAGATTGTTTAAACTAGTACGTCACAGGTACTGAGAAGAGTTTGGGAATTTTTGTTCCACGCTCCTATTTTCTTTGTTTACTTTTTAATTTTTTTCCTTTTTCTCTCTGTCTATTTGCCCTTTTTTCTCTATCACGTGACTCTGTAAATGAACAATCTGGTGTGTTTATTTTAATTGCTTGCCAATGTATACAGTGAGTTTCTCTTCCATAGGTACCAGGAAGACACTCGGCAAGAAATGGAAACAGAATTGAAAGATGGTGATGATAATAATAACAAGAGCACTCACAGGGCGCAAACTTCCGCCAAGGCAACGCTAACGTCTTCTCAACGATTAGCCGGAGATGGTTTTTAAAATAAGAATATCTGAAATAAACTCGACTGCTCTCACAAACGAGAATACTAAAAATGAACACGGCTGCTCTCAAAAATTAGGTAAAACAACAAAAAAAAAAACCGAAAAAATAATCTAGAATCCTTCTCTGATACCAGATTGATCCCAAAATCTAATCAGTTCGTGCCAGTCATGAGGCCAATTATCCCTGAAAGTTTCATCCGAATCCATTTAGCATTTCTTGAGATATCTTGTCCACAACAAATAAACAAAGACGGGATCTTTTCAATCTGACCAGCATATTTTTTTTATTAATTTTTCTTTTAAGTAAACACTTTGAAAATTCGGAGGGGACCCAGAAGTTGTTGTTTGCAAACAGCAGCAATAATTTTCTTCAGCTGAATACACGTCATTGATTGGTTAAAATTACGACCTTAACCAGTTGAGCATGTCCCTTAGTGGCTGACGATATGTGCATCTCTGATCACGAGCAGAAGTAGTGGGGGAGCATCATAGCCATGTGTTGAGAGGGATTCTTTGGGGTTTGAATAATTCACCTCTGGAAACATGGGTGGTTCTTTCAACATCCTTAAACAACCCTTATTCAGGGACCTTTTGAGCGGGATAGGCTACTCCACCAGAAGAAAATTCTAACTGGGCCCCACCTGCAAGGTCATGCGCTGTTTACCTTGATATGAGATCACCATGTCGTGCACGTATGGTTGTGATGCATGTGCCTGGTGTACCCTTATCAGACGGGAAGTCATGATGGGTATATTGGGCTTCGTATATTTTACCCCAGTGTCACTTTGATGGCATGAACTGCTCTCTCACTCAATAATAATAATAATGGTTTCAAAGTTTGGAGAAGAGCTAGTAAATTTAGGGAGAGGTGAGGTATGCCGATTACAGTGGTGAACTGGTACCTATTAAAGCACTGGATGCGACATAGACGAATGACTTACTACTACTACTACCACTGTCTTAAAAATATATTTTAATTATAATAATGATGATTTCTTTTGTTATAATAATAGTATTGATGGATGTGTGCAAAGAAATTTTCTTGAAGGGGATTGTCAATTAAATTGTTCTATGCATCCTGGATTTGAACCTAGAATGTAATGTCACTAAATACTGCATCTGATTAATGACATATAGTGTTCTACTATTTCTGCTAATTAGTGTCATTACATGAAGTGTTATCTAAAACAGAGATAAACAAAACATTTGGCTCTACTCACTATGAAGTGTAAGAACAAGAGGAAAAAATACAGAGTTGTCTCCCTTGTATCATTTTTTTTCGTTGAAAATACTGTACAACAAAACTGAACGTTATTTCGACTACGGAGATGAGAATAAGGTTTTCTAAGATAATTTTATGCGTAGATCACAGAAATGGCAACCGTTTCTCACAGAATGACTTTAGTTTATGGTAATTCTGCTTTTTAATATTAGGGTATTTTTATAATTCAATTTTTCATTTTTCAGATTTTCAGAGAAAAAAAAGCTATAAAATACCTATAAACATTTAATTAAATCTTTAATTAGAATAAAAATTGCATTAAAATAACAAGAGGTCTGTGTAGAAATCACCCAGACAAATTGTTATAGCTGTGGTGCTGTGACATTCCAGAAGTATTCAAGAATTATTACGCCATTGGTAAAAAAAAAAACAAGCAGTATTATTTATATATTTTTGAGTGATGATAGGAGACCAAGATCAAAGTTGGGCACCACATATATGTTGCACAGCATGTACCAATGGTCTTTGGGAAAGTTAAGAAGTATGCAGTTTGGAATTCCAATGAATTGGCATGAACCACAAGACCACCATTCTGACTACTATTTCTATCTTGTAGATGTTAAAGGTGTGTTTTTTATTTTCAGTAAACTTAGCATAAATGTATCTAAATATATTTATTTTTATTCGTTACATTAAATATAGGAAATGCTATAATATAATTTATTTTCTTAACAGATATAACAACGAAGAGTGCACCGTCGGGATGTATCCGAATGTAAAATCCGCCATTCGGACTGCACCTCATTCGGCCAGCATTCCGATACCTACGGTACCTGCGAACATGGTTTTATCCGATATTAGTGAATCAGAAGAGAATTGTGAACAAGATGAGGTGTATGTGCCTGCATCAGAACAATCCGGACCGAAACCCCTTGCACAGGATGAGTTAAACGATCTTGTTCGGGATTTGAGATTAACGAAAATGCAGAGCGACTTACTGTCTTCTAGGTTAAAGAAAAGAAACTTGGAAACTCAAGATGTCAGCATCACAAAATTTCGAAATTGTCCAGATGGTTTAATAGAAAAAATTGAAATGAATGGACTCTTTGAGTATCTTGGCTTAAATTACGACCCTAGTGAGTGGTGGCTATTCTTAGACTCTTCGCTTTATAGTACTAAAGCTGTGCTACCGCACATAGGTAATAAACTTCCGTCAGTTCCTGTAGCTCATTCTGTTGCACTAAAGGAAACGTATGAAAATTTATCGTTCACATTAGGTTGTATAAGATATAATGAGTGTAAATGGCTGATTTGTGCTAACTTGAAAATTGTAGTGATTGTAATTGGCTTGTAGGCTGGGTTTACTTAGTACATGTACTTTTTGTGTCAATAGGACAGCCGTGCTTGGTAAGAGCATTATATCCGTAGTGAATAGCCATTGAGAAATGAATGAGAAATAGGTTCACATAACGTTATACGTGAACCACTGGTTCTTAAGGAGAAAATAAGTTTGCCTCCATTGCATATTAAATTAGGTCCTATCAAACAGTTTGTTAAGAAGTTAAATCTGGAAGAGCCACCATTTTTGTACTTGAAAACTAAGTTTCCCAAACTAAGCCATGAGCAAATCAAAGAAGGCGTGTTTGTCAGTCCCCAAATTCGGCAACTTTTGACAAACGATAATTTTGAAAACACCTTGAATATGTTGGAATTGGATGCATGGCAAAGTTTCAGAAACGTATGTTATGGTCTACATGGGAAGCGCAGAGCAGCCAACAATGAAGTACTTGTAGGAAAACTCATTGATTTGTACAAATCATTAGGGTGCTAAATCATAATGTCGTTAAAAGTTCGCTATTTGCATTCGCATCTAGCTTTATTTCCTTAGAATGCAGCAGACATCAGCAACAAACATTCCACCAAGACATAAGTCAAATGGAAACTCGATCTGAGGGGAAGTGGAGTCCCGCCATGCTTGCTGACTTTTGCTGGTTTCTTCAGAGAGATAGACCTGATGCTATACATAGAAAAAAACATAAATATTGTACTAAAAAACAGATGTTCTTCCTTTTATAAAAGACGCAAATAACGTATTTACTATTAATAACAACCCATTTTGCAGAAAACTCGTTTTAATTCTAGGAAAAAAATGTTATTTTCACTGAAAAATACCCATTTTCTAGCAAAAACATACCGTTTAGTGACGGCGCATTTTACGAAACACTGGAGTCATTTCATGAAAAACGGAGTTCATTTTCATATCTAGGTAAAAACTGTTCCAGAAAATTATGATTTCTCCTCTGTAGCAAAATCATTGTTGTACAGCGTAATGTTACCTTTGAAATGCTGTTTATCTTATTTTAAAACTGACGAATTGGTGGAAACTTCAAGCCATTTGCTTGAATTACTAATGACACTCGTTCCGGTTTTCTGCACTTTATGATCAAGTTCCACTGAAATCTTGTTTGCCTTTCATTCTTCGGGAGTTGATATATTCAATACACTCCGGTGATGGAGGCGATTCCCAACTTTTTTTTTCTATTTATCTGTGGATTGACAATGTACCAATCTCCAAGAACCAGCCTCCTGTAGCTGATTCTGTCCGAGAACTACGTTAGGAGTACATGTGCCCGAGAAATATCCAACCGCTTAAGCATTAGTTTTTGGAATGGTCAAGCAATGGAGCGTCCATCGTTGACATTGAATGGAAGTTCATCATTTTATCTTAGTAGTCTCTGAAATAATTTTATGTATAGTTCATATGTCGTTTTAAAGTTACATTATATTTTCACGTAATACTCTAGTCGTACTTTCAACTCTAATTAAGAAACAATTATTTATCTACATATTAATCAGTAAAGGGACTATTAACACCATTTTACTTCTAATATTGGTTTCAAATTTTGGCATAAGGCCAGAAATTTCGGTGGTGGGGTATAAGGCAATTACATCGATCCCAGTGCTCAATTGGTAATTATTTTATGGACCTCGAAAGAACGAAAAGCAAAATCGACCTCGGTGGAATTTGAACTCAGGACGTTATGCCACTAAGCATTTTGCCCGACGTACTAACGATTCTGCCAGCTCACCGTTCCTACAGTTGTAGTATATTGCTGGGATGATATAATTGCTGAAAATGACATTGCTTTGAGAATTCATTTCATCTCTGATATTTATTCTTTTATTGCCCACAAGGGGTTAAATTTCACTTGGAGAAGAGTAATCCAAAGAAATTACCGATGGTGTGCATTGAAAGATGTTAGGTACAAATTAACAAAATGGAAAGAGTTTTAAGATTTTTGGGAAGAGGAGAATTCAAAGGTTTAGAGCAGTGATTCGCAACCACCTTTTGCCTATGGACACTTTTAATTCATATTTTATTCTACTGAACCGTCATAGATATTCGATGTTTAAAAAAAAACTCTTATTATATTTTTATAATTAAATATTATAAGGAATTGTATAAAAAATAAAGTTAAAATATTTTGTGCATTGTAGAAGTATAACCAATTTATTGCTCATAAATTTTAACGACAAAATCCTATATGGACCCCGTTTGAAATTCACTGATTTAGAGCCCGGCCATTCGTGAAATGGTAGAAATACACCGGCGGGGTGGGTGAAAAATGTTAACATTCTGTAAAATCTAACAATTACTCTATGTGTGTTGATAGAATAAATTACAAGCAAATTACTAAAGAAAAATTCAAAGACAATTTCCACAACTAGTATTTTTGGCTTGTGTCTATAATAGAAATTTGGGTGTGTGGTAATTAGCTTGCTTGCCAACCACATGGTTCTGGGTTCACTCCCACCGCATGGCACCTTGGGCAAGAGTCTTCTACTATAGCCTCGAGCCGACCAAAGCCTTGTGAGTGGATTTGGTAGACGGAAACTGTAAGAAGCCCATCGTATATATGTATGTATATATATATGTATGCGTGTGTATATGTTTGTATGTCTGTGTTTACCCCCCCACCCCACCCCAACATCGCTTACAACCGATGCTGGTGTGTTTACGTCCCCGTAAGCTAGCGGTTCGGCAAAAGATACCGATAGAGTAAGTACTAGGCTTACAAAACATAAGTCCTGAGGTCGATTTGCTCGACTAAAGGCGGTGCTCCAGCATGGCCGCAGTCAAATGACTGAAACAAGTAAAAGAGTAAGAGAATAGAGAATATACGGCTGTGTATTTACAGAAATGATAAGTTACAGGATTTATTGGTTTGCAGTATGGAGTTATTTCCCTTTATGTTCTGAAATTGAAATTCGACCGAACGCAAATTTATATTTATTCTTCGTTTGGTTGGAGAGTAACTAGGACGATGAAATTCTCTATACCTCCCGGCAAATTTTTTGACTGCATAGAAAAGTAATTTTTGCGACTGTATACAAATTAATACGATATATGATTTATAATTATGGTTTAGTTTTTAGATAATGATTTTTATTGCTCAATAATATTTTCGAATAAGATTTTATATAACACTCCAAATATATATAATTCATAAAATAAGTACGAACATTTATAATCTGTCTGTCTGTCGGTCTCTCTCTCTCTCTCACGCACACACACACACACACACACACAAACACATACAATTTCTTTATTTTGGGTTTCATTCAAAGGTATCACATATACCATATATTTTTTCAAATTTTATCAATCCACAACTATAAATGGTTATATCAGAAATATTAAATTTCTAAATATCTCATAGAGATATGTACAGTGGTGGGGCGATATAATAGTTGTATACTGTCAATTTAACGTGACAGTAGGGGATTACACCACCGCTGTTTAGCCCTAGGAAGCATCGAACGCTTCCTGTCGTCTTCGACACATTTACTGTGTCCTTATTACGAAGGGGATGTATTTGGGGGTATTCGTCTCCCCTTCGTAAATATATATAAGGACACAGTAAATGTGTCAAAGTCGACAGGAAGCGTTCGATGCTTCCTAGGGCTAAACAACGGTAGTGTAATCCCCTACTGTCACGTTAAATTGACAGTATACAACTATTATAAATGGTTATAGTCTTACATAAAATAAATTCCAAACAATGTTCAATCAATTTCAATAGAATGTCGAATTAAAAGAATAGGTAGATTATCAGACGGAATGAAATACATTGTTGAGTTGTGAGGCTTTATGTTCGATGTTCAAATGCCATCGGATTTCTGCTTTGTCCATCAACTTTCTAGAGTTAAAATATATAAAAATCAACACCCATATATTCATACCTGTATTAGAAACGGCTGTTATGTTAGGTTGGCATAGACAATGGCATGCAATGTTTAAAGTCCACTGTGTTATATTTTAATGCAATATCTGTTAGAAGGTGACTTCAGCTTTGATCCTTCCAGAATTGACAAAATACAATACGTAGCCTGTCACATTCAAGGCCGATTCAGTGGAATGCGCGCGTGTATGCATGTGTGCGCACCTGTATGCGTGAGTTTGTGTCTGTATTTATATGTGTGTGTGTGTTGTGCATGTGTGTGTATACATGTGTCTGTGTACATATGTATGTGTGCGTGCGAGCATATGTGTCCGTGTTTATGTGTGTATACGTGTGAGTAATACAGTTCTATATTTAAGAGATGAGGAATTATGTACATTATTTGCATTCGACGGATATTTGTCCTTTTTTGTTGTTGTTGTTGTTAACACGTTACGGCTGATATACCCTCCAGCCTTCTTCAGGTGTCTTGGGGGAGATTTCGAACCTGGGTTCTCATTCCTAAGGAATTTTTCGATGTTGTTATTATTATTATTATTATATTATTATTATTATTGTTCAGGTCACTGCTTGGAATCGAACTCGGAATTTTAGGGTTAGTAGCTTGCCCTCTTATCCCCACGGGTATATGGCGTAGTGGTTGAGAGCGAGGGCTACTAACCCCAAGATTCCGAGTTCGATTCTACGCAGTGACCTAATAATAATAACAATAATAATAATAATAATAATAATAATAATAATACATGTCAGGTAAAAAAAAACGGAAAACGAAAAGCGGAAAATAAAAAATAAAAATAAAAAAATAAATGTAGAAAGTAAAAAAACTTAAATGAGTTATCTCCCTTAGACCTTAGATTATAAAGCTGGAAAGATATGAAGTTAATCAGATATTATCTAATTTCAAGGCTGTGTCTAAAAAGATTAACTGCAATAAGGTTAGTGTCTTCTATTTTCCTGAAATTATTTAATCAGATTTTCCATAAATCTATCATACCTATGACTGTTCAAATTTCTCAATGAGATCAATCCATCATCACGATATAATCATATAATCAGGATGCATAAGAAGTGAATACAGATTTATTAAATCTATATGATGTCTCCATGATTACAGCCGTTTCGTAGTCTTCTCAGTCTAGTATTATTTATTTCAACATTCCATATTATATATGTACATTTTACATCAATATGGATGCTAAGCATTATATGATTGTATGTCATGTAGAAATATACGTAAGAGAAACTTTCACAGATCATATATATATATATATATATAATATATATATATATATATATATATATCGGAACATCATCTTTCAACTCACTAAGTTGTATCCATGATGCTGCAGAGGTAGAATACACAAACAGACTGAAGCTGCGGTAAACAATGATGTATGTCGCTGAGAAATGTTTATCACAAGTTCGCATATGGCGTGTACCCTTGCATAGTATAAATAAAATACTTTAAAACACGTATGCGGTCGCCTGCTAGAAGTAAGAGCTATATCTCTCTCACATCATATCCAACCGTCTAAAACATGAAACAGTAGATAGACACTGTAGGGCCTGGTTTAGAAAACTAATGATGTAATCGTCTCTGGGGTGATATCTTTGATATGGGTTCCATGAAGGTGATGTAGTACTAAACAACAACAACAGCATATACACAAAAGCAAAACCATAAATACCCTCAAAATTATTAATAAATTGTGCTTCATTTTAAATGTATATATCTCAAACATTAAAATAATTAAAATTCCATGTTCGTTGATTGGCTTCGAATACATGTTTTGGCCTTGTGTCGTATCCAAATTGTAAACAGTCATCTTTTAGAAGAACCTCTAACTGATCTAAAACATCCATTGGTACTGTACTATAAGCGTAAGACATTGCTTCATTTTTGATGACTTTTAAACTTTTATCATTTTTTGAAACCAGACTGGCATCTTTAATAGTATCTAAAAATTCTTGTTTAGTTACAAATAATGTCTGGTTATTGGTAAAAGGGAAATCTAAATCCATACTGACGAATCCTCGAATCTGAGCTCTTCGCCATGTGCGGCGCAAAATCTGAAAATTTAAGAAACATGAGTATAATAAATAGAGAATATTATATTGGTTTCAAATTTTGGCAAAAGGCTAGGAATTTCGGGGAAGGGGCTAAGTCGATTACATAGACCCCTTACACTTAACTGGTGCTTATTTTATCGACCTCGTAAACATGAAAAGCAAAATCAACCTTGACGGAGTTTGAACATAGACGGACAAAATGCCGCATAGCAATTTTCCCGACGTACTAAAGGTTCTACCAGCTCACCACCCTAATAGTGCGTATATCGAAGACTACGAACATTCACAACAATATCGATTAAACATTTTTATTAAGCACAATGGCTTATATCTAACAAGAAAAAGGAGCACACATTAGAACTCCTATTTTCATACAATCATTTGTAGCAGAGTGGTCTAAGTTGAAATTGGGTTGCATCCTAGTTTTCCCGGTAGCTTAACTATTGTTACAGGGTGATCAACTCGACATAATGGCCATCTCTCTATGTAAAATGGGAATTTATTAAATAACAAAAAGTGTCGATTTTAGAGCACAGTACGAAATGAAACTGCTTGTCTTTCATGCTTTTAATGATTTTGTGTGACAGTAAACAAAGATGAAAACAGCTTACAGATGCAGCTTTTTGTGAGCTTACCTTTAGCCTATGATACTCTCGCTAATTAAAAAAGAAAGCAAACCAATTCATTACTTAATTTGTGGCGGATTATTAAGTAGGTCACTATTTTCAAATAAAGACATACAAGGCTTGTCACTTACTTGCGAGAAATCCACACATGTATTATTCTTGTTATGAAAGGCGTGGTCAACGACAACTGTAAGATCATCTCCAACTCTCTCAGTTACCATATTTTTGGCTGACATTCTATGACCTTCACCAATTTCTTCAAACATTAAATTCAAATCAGGGACAAAAGTATCGAGTTTCCCTATGATATCATACTTGATATTACAGGTACCACACAGATCATGCATCATACCAAAATGATAATTTTTTTTTACATTCTTCAGATTTGAATGGATGACATAACGCAAAAATTCTTCAAAAGTTACATCAAGAGGACATATAATACTTGAATTTTTAACCACACTTTTCCTGAAAGTTTTAATAATATAAGTACACAGGGTTTTAAACATTTGTCGTGGCATGAAAATTTTGTCGAGATAACCTGAAAAAAGGCGTGTATAAGGATCCCGAACAAAAACTACTTTCTTGTAAGCCCTCAAGACTGCGGCATTTTCTCTGGGACGAGTCGAAAGGAGATCTATTGGCAACATGTGTATTTTGGTTGGTGCTATATCATACGGACTAGAAACATTCTGATATTTCCCATTGAGAATCAACATAAGGCGTTTAAAGAATGTGCAGCCAACTTTAGGGATGTAGCAGAATACCATTTTATGTTGGTGGTTCACAAGCATCAGATAATTAAGCGGAGGGCGTCTGACACCATGTCGCTGACACTGACCATTTAGTAATTGTTTCCGTTTAAAGTTTTGCTCTCTCGTTGCGATCAATGAAAATAGCCCTGGTCTTTTTTTGGCTAAATTTCTTGAAAATTTAAGACCTTTTGATAGTAAATGTGGTGCTTTTGTTTGTTGTTTCTCCTTGATGGGATTTGTTTGAAACAATTTGCTATTAATTGTTTCCCTGAGCTTCAGTTGATATGTGTTAGAAAACTCTGTTGGAATTGTCGCCGATCCTGGAATGATCTGTTGATAGAATGAAGAGACAAAAGTAAATCCTTTTGCAATGTATAGACAGAAAAATAAATAGCACATTATCAGCACAATAGCGGAAATACACACAGACACACTTACATATACAATTTATTTGATTCTCTATAAAAATGTTTGTGGTAATCATGAGAGTATACATTTTAGATTGTAAAGGTCTTTATCTAATATATCTCCTGGGGTTAAAGAGAATTTAAAAGAAACTTTAAGCAATTTCAAAATAAATAATAACCATAAAACATGAATATAAAAGTAAAAGATAAAGAGAAAAAATATAGTTTAGAGAACTGCGCTTAATGTGTATCATCCCACTCACTTCCTTCTTCCTTTATTAGCAGACCATGCTCCATTTCAGTATATCTAAATTTCCTCTCTCTCTCTCTCTCTCTCCTCTCTCTCTCTGTTACACACACACACACACACACACACACACTCTCTCTCTCTCTCTCTCTCTCACACACACACACACACATTGGGCGATTTGTTATCAAGCATTGTGAAGCGTTTGTTTCAAACATTTTGAAATCTCTTATCTGTGAAGTCAGAGGGTAGTCAGAATTAGCTTCATAAATATCCCTTACTTTCTGGACAACTATGTACTTCATTACATGTTCAGTGCTCTTATTTTATGTTTTGGGACAACAAACTAATCGCTATTCTCAGGATTTTATTTTTCCAGTTTACTACTGATTAGCTTGCTTATCCACAATAAGATAAGCGTCATTGCTGTTGTTTGACTCTGGTGTAGGTCTGATAGCGTATAGTTGTCATCATCAAAGGCGTTACAATTGTTTCCAGACTCTGTCATCTTTTTAAAGAACCGGATGTCGTTTGTGGATGTGATCAAAATACTACAATTATTATGTTCAATAGTGCGCTCTATAATTTGTATCGAACACAAGCTACGAAATTAGATGATTTTGGAGACGTAATGGTTATGATTACAATAAATTTGAATGAAGACCTTGATGAAAATTGTTGTTTTTGTTTGTTCCTTCTCGAGCCATGCCTGGCTCATAAGGGCCGGTTTCCCGGTTTCTTTGGCGTATAGGTTCCTCACCTGGACGGGGCGCCGGTCCATCGCAGGTGAGCTGCAAGATGCAGGAGGAAAGAGTGAGAAAGTTGTGGCGAAAGTATCAGTAGAAGTTCGCCATTACCTTCTGCCGGAGCCGCGCGGAGCTTAGGTGTTTCGCTCATAAACACACACATCGTCCGGTCTGATATTCGAACCCGCGATCTCTCGACCGCGAGTCCACTGCTCTAACCACTAGGCCATGTGCCTCCACTTGATGAAAATTGGGACCCGTTGATAACTCATTTCTGATTTCCGACCCTGGACTGCAACTATCAGAAGTTATAGCCGATCATATCATATAAACCAGTCGTTTGCATTTCACTACACGGTTACTTATATTCCTTACACTTTACATTGTCCAAAATAATGTTGTACATCGTATTATTAAATAAGTAATATTAAATAAGAACTGAGCTTAGAACAATTCAAAAAATTCTATGACTGAAAATCGTTCAGATAATAATCTATATTACCCACGAATATCTGAATGAGCCTGGGATTTTCTGACTGAAAAAATAAAACATTCACATCAGGATCTCATTAGTTTGTAAACAGTGAAATTCTAAATTTCAGGCAATTTCCATAGACACGATGACTCTTATGAACTCATTCTCGTAAACGCTTTTAAATGTCAACCCTGGCACTATGATGGTTACTTATCTTGTTAACAATGAGTTGGAGAAAGATAAATTTCAATACAATCTTAAAATTTGACTATGTACCACAGCTGGCTCGTTAAACTAGTTGTTGCTGCCATTTGATAACGCTTGCATGCATAAAATCAAATGACCGAGTTTGATTAATAAATTTCAGTATTCCAGTCGTATCATGTATTAGTCGGAATGAGGACCACACAACCCGATCTGTGTGCAGAAAATGAAATCCGTCTGATTCCATTTTCTCGCCTTCTTAAATTTTCCTTTGAGAAAAATAAATTAATTAGCTAGTAACAAGCAAGTTTTGATTTAAAATGCGGGCATTTTAAGTGCAAGTCTATCAACACAACACAAATTTCAAAAATAGCTATGTGTGAATACACCCACCACACACAAACACCTTCCACACATTTCTTTAACTGTTTATACGTATTTGTATGTATGTGTGTGTGTGTTTTTGTGTCTTTCAATACTTAGACAACGCAACACAGATTTTTAAAAAGACTTTCACTTTCAACAATTTATGAAGGTACGTGCATGATTAACAAATATTTTTACCAGCGGCGTAGCTACGGAAACGACCTAGTAAATTATTACACGCAAGAATTCATTTTGGTGGTTTAATTTCAACTGCTTTATGTTCAGTTATTGTCCAGATGGTCGAATGTTTATTTTTCTTTCTGTGGTCAATAAAATAAATACTAATAAAATGTCAACGCAGATTAATCTATAATCCATCATCTTACAAATTCAGCGTTGCCTTGTGTATATATGCCACACGAATTAATGACTGTAACATGTTTGTTACACACTCGTTTATCATTCTACAAAGAAATAGTTAATTATATATTGCAAATGTGAGCCAAAGAACTTTATTCTTTCTGTATATAGTAGATGGCAACGCCGTGTGTTCAAGATATGCTTTTCGCTCAGTTCAATCATTCTGCGAAGCACTTTAGAGTAGTGTTTTCTATCATAGCTTCGCGTTGATCAGTGCGTTCTGAGTGAATCGGAAATAGAAAACGTGTGTGAAGGGTGTATGTATGCATACATGCAAAAGGTTTTCGAGTTCAAAATATGTGCTTGATTCCAAGAATAGAGCTTTGCATCTTTGTTAGAAACCACTCCTTCCTTACAGGAAGATATCAAATAACTACAAGTAGAAGAGAACTTACATACATACATACATACATACATACATACATACATACATACATACATACATACATACATACATACATACATACTACAATATCAGAAAGGAGAAAGCTAATTCGAAGACTACAGATCCTATTTATCACTGGAACTGTAAAAATCTGTAACACTTTCCAGAAGTTTATCATTTAGATATGTATGAACATGTCTAGATATGTAACTGTACGCATGAGAATACATACATACGTACATGCATTCATACGCACATACATGCATGCATACATACATACTTACATACATACATACATACATATATATATATATATATATATATATATATATATATATATATATATAATATATATATATATATATACATACATACATACATACATACATACATACATACATACATACATACATACATACATACATACACATACATATATTTCAGGGTAGCAAAGAAAAAATTAGAAAATTTCTTTGCTACCAGTGGTCTGGCGAGAAGAAAAAAACTAGTCAATAGACTATATATTATTCATATAAAAATACAGTGTACATTGTGTTTAAATGTACACTGTATTTATATATATATATAAATGATAGTTCGGGAGCGACTACACACATTTTTTTCTCTCCTTGTTTTTTTCTGTGTCCCTTTCTGTAGAAGAGCGTAGGCTCGAAACGTAAAAGACTTTTTCTATTCCTGAGCGTTATACTAATACATCTGTTTGTTTTGTACACGACCTGTCTTCGTCTTTTGTATTTTTCGTGAACTCTCTCCCATATATATATATATATATATATATATATATATATATATATATGCATGCTCATATACGGATTTGCACATATGCATTTTATTTGAGTTGTAAGTTGTTCATAAGAGATAACCGGTCGGTAACAAAGCGGCAAGACTTTTTGAGTTGAAGTTCATGGAGTTTGTAAATTTGTAGTGTAGTTGGTTGAACATATTCTCAATCTGGGATTCTTTAGATGATTTGATCCGCACTCAAGTTTATGCATCGAAACATCTAAAGAATCTCAGATTGAAGATATTTGTAATGTCGAACAAATTATTACTGAACCGCTAATAGACTGAATTTGGAGATCCTCGTCAGTTTCTTTAGATCCAACTTCGAAACACCTAATATTTCTAAGATTTTGTGTAAATTTGTCGGTACATAGCCTAATGGGCCTATAATTATAGATACAAATGAGAATTCATAGTCAAGACACGTAAGATGTAAATTTCGCATTAATTCCGTATAAAACAATATCATATCTGTTATATTTTGCACCGAATTGCTGTTTTTATAGGAGTGTTCTACCAGTATTCTCTGTTTTTAATGGTGTGAATATATGATGATTCTGACATGCCTTTGATATATGTGTCAGGGCAATCTTTTCTGCTGGTAGCGTTGTAAATAGTCTTTGCACCTATATTATGCTTCAAGGGCAGATAATATATCGTATGTATGTATGTATGTATGTATGTATGTATGTATGTATGTATGTATGTATGTATGTATACATGTCTCTTCTGTATTTAATCTTTCAAATTCTTCCTCTGAAGAAGGAGCTGGTTTCTAACCAAGATACAAAGCTTCATCTCTGGAATGTAGATAACGAAAACAATGTCACATTTTAAAATTGGGAAATGTCTTGCATAGTTTTACTGTTCCGTTTACAGATTGTATTTGTAACGAGCGAATCAGTTGGTTGATTTCTTTTTCTGAAAATCGAAGCTTATCCAGACTGTCAGTTAGGCATTTACTTAGAAAATCAAGTGCTCCAATTATTATTGGTCTGAACGTAAATTTGTTATCCGGATATAGGAGCTAGAGGTTTCGAAGTAATTGTCCATAATTATCTTCTTTCTCTTCGATTTTCATAGAGATATTTACATCAGCTGGACAACTGACCTCTATGACGATACGTACATTTTCTTTTGTGTCCCAAACAACATCCGGCCTGTTATGTTTACACTTGACCGATATTTTGATAGGAATGTTCTACCAGTATTCCTTGTGCTGGCATTTGAGTACGTATTCAATAACAGCGGGTTCTTTATATTTATAGTAGGACAGTCTTTTTTCTGAATAGCATTGTATATTGTTTTTGCGACAACGTCATGTCTCACAGAGAGGGAGTACCTTGATGACATTTTTGGGCAGCTACTAATCACCCATGTGATGACTTCAACAGAAGTATGACATTATCTACATTGACGGTTGCATCTTGGAACTACGAAGGCTTCACTGTCTCTTTTGTTGATTAGGCATTTTGTAGCAATCTCCTGTTTTTGGATTGCAAATGCATAACCTTCGAAGTGTGATGTAATACAGCGTCATGAGTCCAAGAGAGGCTTCGCTTCATGTCAATGTTACTATCTTCTTCAAGTCTGCGAGAAACATACCCATGCATGATCTTTTGTTTTGGCATGCTGAGTGTTTCACTTTCAGATCTTCTTTGAGGTATGCATGTCCGGCTGATTTGGGGTTGTATGGGAGGTCATCAGGAAGAGAGTACTTCCTGAGTGGCTCACTTCCAACACGTAGGATATTGTTTTCTTCACTTTTCAGCATTAAGTTAATGCATTTACGTTTGTTGCTGATGCTAGTGTTGTTGTTGTTGTTAAGAAACAAGACGGGTAATGGTGATTAGGTGATGGTCTAGGGTTTTAGGGGCGGGTGACCCCAGACCTTGGAAAAAAAAAAACTTTGGTTGTCTTGTTGTAGTCGAGGGCTCTTCGTTGACGCCCGACACTGCTGGGTGGTGGCCCTCGAAGTCGCTGGAAATGGAGATCTCCAGGCCCAAATTCCTGAACGGTTGCAGCTGCTGCTGTTTACAATTACTGCAGCTGTTATTTACAAGTGTTGACTAAGACAGACTATGCAACATTAGAAGGCTGTCCACGCTGATCTCAAGCCTTTTCCTCCTTTATTACTTATTATGTAAAGCTGTTGATATCACTATTTTTGTGGATATTTTCAGTTAATGTTAGAATCTTGCGGGTTTTAATATCTACGGAGTGGATTTCTTCAACAGACCAGTCAAGTATCCCAAATTTTGGAATCAGAACTGTAAAGGCATTGCAGGGTATTGTCTTGTTGTAAGAGGAGAGTTCGGACTACCATATGTTTCTTAGTCTGGTTTAATATTCATGGAACACTCTAAGTTTATTCAAAGTACCTTGGTATGATGTATTTCCATCAATACCAAAGTACTTGTAGCATTCTTTGCGTACGAACACACACATACACACACACGTACACACGCGTACTCGCACACACACACACACACACACACACACACACACACACACACACACATACGCACAAATATCTGGGATGTTGCAGCCCTCCCTTTATCATTGAAATTATATATACTCTCAACCGTCATGCTACATACAAACCCAACGTGGAAAATATATGACGGCATCAACGATAAAAGAGTCCCAATACATGCCATTCTAGAAACCATAGACTCCATTTTTCGCTGCATGCTTAAATAAAAAATACTCAGCATCTGTTGAAGGAACAACACTAAATGCTGGTCGCCAAATTTATGTTGTAGAAAAGAACAACACTTCCTGAATATGTATGACATACAAACGTTTTCTTACCCTTCTTTCAAGAAACCACTCCATTCCTCTGTTTAACATAGACAGCCTTATTGGCAGATAACATTACGATCATATTCTCTTTTACTCTTTTACTTGTTTCAGTCATTTGACAGTGGCCATGCCGGAGCACCGCTTTTAGTCGAGCAAGTCGACCCCAGGACTTATTCTTTGTAAGCCTAGTACTTATTCTATCGGTCTCTTTTTGCCGAACCGCTAAGTTACAGGGACGTAAACACACCAGCATCGGTTGTCAAGCGATGCTGGGGGGAGGGGACAAACACAAATACACAAACATATACACACATACATGTATATATATATATATATATATATATATATATATATATATATATATATATATATATACACGACGGGCTTCTTTCACTTTCCGTCTACGAAATCTACTCACAAGGCTTTGGTCGGCCCGAGGCTATAGTAGAAGACACTTTCCCAATGTGCCCCGCAGTGGGACTGGACCTGGAACCATGTAGTTCGTAAGCAAGCTACTTACCACACAGCCATTCCTACGCCTATATTTAACTATTATTAGAAACTGCAACGCGAGTACTCCAACAATATTCGAATCATATAGAAATTTGGTTCCTCAAAACAGACTTAATGTAGTACCTATCAAATGTACTATTTTCTTTCTTACCAGCAACGCCAGTTTACATCGAATATAATACAACCATCCTGGTTCTCAAATATTACACTCACATTCACTCAGAAAACAAAACTGTTAAGAGTTACATAGAAGCCATCACGTCTTCAACAACACTTATAGAAACCATAATTGCTTCAGGTTTTGATACAAGATACAATAATGTTTTAGGGGAAAGGGGTTAGTCAATTACATCGACTCCATATCCAACTGGTATTTATTTTGTCGACCATGAAAGGATAAAAGGAAAAGTCGACCACAGCGAATTTTGAACTCGAACGTAAAGACGGATGGAATGTCGTTATGCATTTTGTCCGGCGAGCTAACGATTCTAGCAGCTCGCCGCCTTATATAGAAAACGTAATAATGAAAGCAAAACGACTCATAAATTCACATAACATAATCGACAATGAGGGACAAGCAATATTGTATCTTCACAATAATCCACAGTAAATATAAAGAACACAAAATTGTGCGCTACGCATCGTTAGCTGTACACTGACAGCATCTACAAACCAATTACAAAACGAAAAGTACAAAAAACGAAGAACCACCTGGACCACAAAAGGAACAATGTAGCATACTTCAAGCTCCATTTTATTCCCCATTACATGAATAACTAGCTTCGAAAATCCAGGTCGTACATAATTTTTGGAAAATTAGAACAATTATATGTCAAAACACCATCTCTTCCACTTAGAAAAACATTACACCACATATACACAGGTATAACTATAATGTCAATTGCATCACTGGCTGCTCATGCAATCCTGAGATACACCTCACCAACAATAGCTGAATAAGAATATTCTGACCAGGTTTACATGGCCAGCTCTCCTTCGTTGTTGCTGTCATCAAAATCTGAGTATACAAATATTGGCTTGTCAGCAGAGAGAGTGCAATATAGGAAGATGGTCAGGTTGCACACTCTATACAATTATTATTACATATCGAAGTATTGATGGAAACAAGACATAACTGGGAACAGGGATCTGTGAGACGCGACTTGTCCTTCGGTTGACTATCTGCGTAGAGCTCGATCAGGGCTGATCTCATATTACACAAATTCACTACCACCGCAACCAACAAATATTTCGAGATAATGACGGGACCTCAGTGTAGTTGCACGATTTTATTAGAAATTCTTGCCAAATATCCCTTAAACTACATTCTTCCGTCTTAAAATGTATGGTTTGGTCTTCGGTCGTAGATATGCACTCTCAAAACAAATCTGGGATTTAAAAAACACTACAATATTATTATTGTTGAATATTTTAAAGCTTCATGGCCATTGTAGTTTCTGAAACACAAGAGTAAAGAAATATGTAAATGCATTAGAAATGCAGTTAAAACTGAAAAAAAAAAAAATTACCTTCGGTAACCATCTGCTGGGCAATTGTAAAACTGTGAGCGGGTAGCCTAAAAACCCTGAAAATAAATAAAGAATTGTTGGAATTTAGATCGATTGTTCAAATTTGCTGAACACAATAGAATAATCAAGAAAGTGGATATTACATCAGACGAGATGCTATTTAATATTGTTAGGTAAGGATTTTACTTCAAATTAATCCAGTCTCGCTAAATTAAAATTTAGATAACATTGCAATCTTATAGCTTTTGTATGTAAAAAGATACTGAGGGAAATATTCTATGTCAGTAATATATAAAATATATGAATATATATTGTATAAAACGAAAGGTTACACAAAAGTAGAATTACATATATTATTTTACTCTCACTCTCTTTCTACCTTTTTTACATTTCTGCCTTTTTACTGAATTTCTTCGCGTATCATCATTCAACACCTTCGATGTATTACAGAAATATTTGGAAGCCTGCGCTTTCAAATATAAGAAGTATTCTAAAAGTATTTAAAGCCTTAATTAGAATTAAACTAGCTGAATACTCTATGAATTAGTTGAACGTTTAATTTAAGCATGCAGAGATGGGAACATCCCTTACAGGGACTATATCTGTGATATCCCAGACAAATACTTAGGGCTGTACTGATGAGAATACCAGGCTCTCATTTACTTACCCTTATTCTCAGTGGCTGCATTCGATATCTAAGAGCGTCTTTCCCGGCAATGTACAATTACTTCTTCAAAACTGGTGATGCTTTCTTTTCACGTATGTATTAATGCATTTAAGATGTATGTTTGATCTTAATACATACCTAATCAATTGCACATGTACTAACATCGTCACGTTTTACATTTGTGTGACAGGATAATTAATGTACAGGATTTTGCTCTCACAGTTACAAATTACAGCTAAACGAACAATCATCCCTATCATAATTGCCTTGGCGCAATATCTTGCTATCATTTAATGTACTATATGATATGATTGTGTCTTTATATGATTTTCGTTATGATTGGCTCATAACAGAATAGACCTAGATGAGATGCAGCTTTGTTTCGTGTCCGGAAAAATATCACGGATGCAATCTTCATTGTGAAACAGTTGAAAGAGATATACTTGGCTAAGGTTAAACCGCTTTTGCTGGCATTCGTTGATCTGGGAAACACATTTGACAAGGTACCACGTTTAGGCATTTGGTGGTCTCTAAGGAAACTAAGTGTAGACAAATGGATAGTGAAAGCTATATAAACCAAGTAGAAAGACGCGGTAAATAATGTGAGAGTCAACAACGATTGCAGTGGCGAATTTGACGTGAGGGAAGGAGTCCATCATATTTCAGTCCTCTCACGTTCACCACAGCCCTACAAGCCATCATAGAAGAGTTCAAGACTGGAAGTTCATGGTAAATCCTATATGCTGATGATCTAGTTTTCATGGATGAATCTGTATGGGGATATCTAAAATGGCTGCTAAGCTAATGTGTACATTTTAAGATCTTTCTGTATTCCTCATTGTTACAAAAAATAATTTCTTTATATTGGTAACTATAAACAAACGCATACATCTAAAGCACACTCACTACTCCCAGAACCACATCGTAGCCAGCTGATTTATAACCATATATTTGCTTTGAAAAAGTAGAAGAACCTCTCAACACGCACATGGGAATACACCAACCCACAAAAACAGACCACACAAAATTTCCAAGCATTCAACAACGACGTTCCTATACTGTACACGGTTATGGAAGGACCATAAACTCTATGTAGACCTTGTTATAAGGCCCTCTACCAGACCAGTTTGCGGGCTGAATATCTCCAGCAACTATAATCTATCATGCCAACCACTCCAACGACTTTGCAGGTTGTGTAGTAGGTCGCATGGATATGGTTTCACACTGCCCATCTTGCTGTGGAGATATCTACTGAGATTATCTGTGAGAGTGAAGTAGATTTCCGCGAAGTCAACACAAAGGAACTGGGCCTCCTCCTAAAACTAACCTATGACCATAACTCCCTAGACAACCATGACCGAAGTAGATTCTACCATACAAGATCAGAAAGGGGAAGACCACCTACCATCACCTCGGTAGTAGACCTACTGTGAAAGCATCCAGCACTCCTATTTAATAAATAAGATAGATAATTATAGGAAAATAGACTCTAAGGTCAGTAAGATTAATAGTTTATATAATAATTGTAGGGGGACGATTGAGTAGATTATGTCACCCTCTGATGATAAGATAAATACCAATATTGTACCATACCTAATAATCAAATTGTGACTTTAGAGGGCGGAAGAAAAATAGATAGATTCCGCCCTAATATACATAAGAAGTCTGGAAAGAGTAATATAGCCTGGTAAAATGCTCCTTTCAACTTTGCTATATCTACTATATCTACCTGCAAATATAATAAATTTATGGCAATTTTAGATAAAAGCTACCCTGCATCCCATAGATATAATGAAATATTTTCCCATAAGACAATCAGAATCTCATATTCTATCGTTCCCAATATAGGTGCCATCATAGCCTGGTTTAATAGAAGGAATATAAAATTAGCAAGAGAAATTAATGATAATACTAGTATTGTTAATAATGATTTGAACCACTGAAATTATGTTAATAATAATGAATATGTGGGAATCTGGAACAATAGGACTAATATATCTAATATGTATAACATAAACTGGGACTCCGATATTTATACTAGCCCAGATATTATTCACGCAGTACCTGGAGGTGCTACAATGAACTTAAATGATGCTATAGCGGAAGGAAGTAGTAATGATAACAGTAATAATAATGCCGATAATAATAATTATAGTAGTAGTAGTAGTAGTAGTAGTAGTAGTAGCAGCAGCAGTAGTAGTAGTAGTAATAATAATAAGATTAATAATAATAATAATAATAATAATAATAATAATAATAATAATAATAATAATAATAATAATAATCATAATAATAACAATGATATGAATATTAATAGTATTAGTAGCAGTAATGCTCCCGGTTGCAATTGTAGTGTAAAATCCCATTGCCCATTATTGGGTCGCTGTTTAATCTAAAACGCAGTTTACAGATGTACAATTGTTACTAAAACTGGTAGTTTTATCTATATTGGGTGTTTCATAAACATGAAAAAAGATAATCGCATTAATAAACATCTTTCATCGTTTAGGCTTAGACATAAAGCTAATAGTACGTCTTTAGTAAGATCTGGGAACTTAAGGAAAGCGGAACTAGTTGGGTTATAATACAGAGGGCGCAGCCTTACAGAGATAGTACATGTGGGTGTGAGTTTGTTCTATGGAAATTTACGAGATTTTTAAGTACAGAGACAAGAACAACCTTATTAACAATAGATTAGATCTAAGGGTATCATGCGTGCATAGCATCACCCGCACAGTTAAGTACATTCGAAACTAATCTTTATATATATAAAACTGAGAATGTGTGTCTGTCTGTCTGTGTGTTTCCCTAAAACTTGAGAACTATACAACCAATTTCATTCAAATTTTACACATGCCTTACTTAGGGTCCGGGGAGTGTTATCGGCAAAAAAGTATGGAAGGCCAGCGGTGCCAAAATCACAAAGTATGGAAGGCCAGCGGTGCCAAATCACAAAGTATGGAAAGCCAGCGGTGCCAAAATAACAAAGTATGGCAAAAATTTTCGAAAATCACAAAGTATCTTTTGCGAAAAGTTTTTGGGGAAAATTTTCCTTGAAATTTTCAAAAAAATTTTGGGGAAAGTTTTCGGTGAAAATTTTCTAAAAATTTTTGGACAAAATTTTCGGTGAAAATTTTCGAAAAATTTTTTGTGGAAAATATTCGGTGAAAATTTTTAAAAAATTTTTGTGGAAAATTTTCGGTGAAAATTTTCCAAAAATTTTGGGGAAAATTTTCGTTGAAAATTTTGGAAAAAGTATGGAAGGCCAGCGGCACCAAAATCACAAAGTATGGAGGGCCATACTTTTTTTGCGTAAAAATTTTATAAAAATCACAAAGTATTTTTTGGCAAAAATTTTTGGAGAAAAATACTTTGTGATTTTTCGAAATTTTTTGGGTAAAATTTTCGGTGAAATTTTTCGAAAAATTTTTGGGAAAAGTTTTCGGTGAAAATTTTCTAAAAATTTTTGGAGAAAATTTTCCCCCAAAATTTTCGAAAAATATTTTGGTTAAATTTTCAGGGAAAATTTTCGGTGAAAATTTTCGTAAAAATTTTTAGGTAAAAAGTATGGAAGGCCAGCGGTGCCAAAATCACAAAGTATGGAAGGCCAGCGGTGCCAAAATCACAAAGTATGGCAAAAATTTTCGAAAAATCAATGTTTTTTGGGAAAAATTTTCGGTGAAAATTTTCCAAAACTTTTTGGGGAAAGTTTTCGGTGAAAATTTTCGAAAAATTTTTGGAGAAAATTTTCCGTGAAAATTTTCAAAAAATTTTTTGGTAAAATTTTCAGTGAAAATTTTCGATGAAAATTTTGGAAAAATTTTTGGGAAAATTTTCAGTGAAAATTTTCAAAAAACTTTTGGGGAGAATTTTCGTTGAAAATTTTCGAAAAATTTTTGGGGAAAATTTTCGGTGAAAATTTTCGAAAAATTTTTGGAGCAAGTTTTCCAAAAATTTTTGGAGAAAGGTCAAAATTTTCAAAAATTTCCGAAAAATTTTTGGGGAAAATTTTCGGTGAAAATTTTCAAAAAATTTTCGTGGAAAATTTTCGATGAAAATTTTCGAAAAATTTTTGCGTAAAATTTTCGTTAAAAATTTTCGAAAAATTTTTGGGGAAAGTTTTCGGTGAAAATTTTCGAAAAATTTTTGTTGAAAGTATTCGGTGAAAATTTCCTAAAAATTTTTGGAGAAAATTTTCCCCAAAAATTTTCGAAAAGTTTACAAATGAAGAACAGAAATACAATATAATGCTTAGCAATTTACCTCCACCTCTAAGTAAGGAAATTAGAGATTTGCTACTAACCCCTCTCGAACTAGTTTCGTATTCTTCCATTAAAGAGGAAATATTGAAACGAACATCAAATTCGAAACAAAAAGAATTTGCGAACTTATTTAACCATGAAGAATTGGGAGAAAAAAATCACACAACTTCTGCGAAGGATGAATGAACTTCTGGGAGGACAGCAGATAGAAGAATCTCATCTCAAAGAAGTGTTTTTCACTAAATTGCCATATAAAACTTTGCTTTCGGCCGTTAAAAACCGAACCTTCATTCAACAGTTGGCAGATTTAGCAGACAGTATTCTGTAATTATCGTCAAAAGAATCTGTGAATGCAATTCCATCTATTTCAAATGAAATACAGGAGTTAAAAAATTGTTACGAAAAACAATTTGAGTTATTAACAAAAAAAAATAGAAAGTTTAAACCTCGAAAGTTTAAACCTCGAAAGTTTAAACCTCTTTTCAACGAAATAATACAAGATGGCGCAGGAGATCAAGGAGCCCAAGCTTCAAGAGAAACGCCATATGTTGGTACCATGCAAAATTTGGAGACAAATCATTCAAATGTATTAAACCTTGTGCATTTGATTTCCTAAACACAAAAAAGAAAAATTCGGGAAACTTCTGAACCGCAGATTGAATGCGACGAAATATGTGGATAACATCATAAAGAGTCGCGTATTTTTCATCTATGACTTAGATTCGAAAGAAAGGTTTTTAGTTGATACAGGAGCAGCTTGTTCAATTTGGCCTGTAAAGCTTTTAAAACAAAAAACCAAACCTGTATATTTGACTCTTCAAGCAGTTAATCAATCTGAAATCCAAATATTTGGAGAGATTAGCTTAACTCTAGATATAAATTTAAAAAGAGAGTATAAATGGATCTTCATAGTAGCAGATTTACCATATCCAATATTAGGAGCAAATTTTTTGGCACACTATCATTTAATGGTAGATGTTAAAAAACAAAAATTGATAGACACAGAAACTTCATTAAAAATTCAAGGAATGAGATTTAGAAAAAGCACAGTTAGTCCATTGTATTTCATAGCATCCTCGGAAAATAGATATCACAGGATTTTGAAGAATTATCCGAATATCACGAAACAGTTAGCTCCAAATACCAAGTGTGTGCATTCGGTAGAACATCACATCGTCACACAAGGACCACCAAGTTTTTCTAAGCCGAGAAGATTATCTCCTGAAAAAATGAAGGTGGCTAAGGCAGAATTTCGTCATATGATGGATCTCGGTATAATCCGTCCTTCCAGTAGTAGCTGGTCAACACCATTAGTTATGGTAAAGAAAAATCTTATAGACTGGCGACCTTGTGGAGACTTCAGGCAACTTAATGCAAAAACAAAAGCAGACAAATATCCGATACCCCACATTATGGACTTTGCAACTTCTTTGAGCGGTTGTAATATTTTTTCAAAAATTGATTTAGTCAGAGCATACAATCAAATTCCTGTTGCAGAAAATGATATACCGAAGACAGCGATTACCACTCCATTTGGTTTATTTGAATTTCTTCGCATGCCTTTCGGATTGAGGAACGCAGCAAACACTTTCCAAAGATTTATGGACGAAGTAACAAGAAATTTACCTTTCGTATTTGCTTATATAGATGATATTCTCATTGCTAGTCCATCAGAAGAAACACATGAAGAACATTTTAAAAAAATTTTCGAAAGATTGACGAATTTTGGCATTGTGATAAATCCATCGAAGTGTGTTTTTGGTGAACCCACTATATCTTTTCTGGGTCATCTTATAGATAAAGATGGAATTCGACCATTACCAGAAAAAGTTGATGCTTCCGATGTTGGAATCGGTGGCGTTCTGCAGCAATTTCGTTGTAATTCCTGCCAACCATTAGCATTTTTTTCAAAAAAATTCAAAGCACCAGAAACTAAATACAGTGTTTTCGGCAGAGATATGTTGGCAGCTTATTTGTCAATTAAACACTTCAGACATCTTCTTGAAGGTAGGTCATTTACTTTATTCACTGACCATAAACCGTTAACATATGCATTAAAAAGTTCTTCGGAGAAATATTCTCCTAGAGAAATTAGACACCTTGATGTTATTTCACAATTTACTGTGGATATACGTTATATCAAGGGTGTTGAAAATTCAGCAGCAAATGCACTTTCTAGAATGAATGTAGATGCATTAAATTCATTAAACACTATAAATTTGGAAGAAATGTCTAAGGATCAAGTTGCAGATAAAGAATTTTCTTTATATAAAAATTCCAATTCAACTTCTTTAAAATTTAAAATGTTGCCGATCCATTCGTGTAATTCACATATTTGGTGTGATATTTCTACAGGTTTTTCGAGACCATTTGTGCCTGAAAAGCATAGAAAAAATGTTTTTTCTAGCTTACATAATTTATCTCATCCAGGTATAGAAGCTTCATTGAAGTTGATATCAAGTCGTTTTGTTTGGCCTGGTATGAATAAAGATGTTCGTTCCTGGGTCAAGTCATGTATGCAGTGTCAAAAATCCAAAGTACAGCGTCATATCAAAGCACCATTAGGTACATTTGCAAATCCAGATGCGCGATTCCAACATATCCACATCGATATAGTTGACCCTTAACTCCATGTGAGGATAATATATATTTGTTGACGTGTATAGATCGTTTTTCGAGATGGCCGGAGGCTTATCCGATAAAGGACGTATCTGCAGTAACTATAGCGAAAACTTTATTTACCAATTGGATGTCTAAATTTGGCATACCAAATACAGTGACAACAGATCGTGGTAGGCAATTTGAGTCTAGCCTGTTCGCAGAATTCAATAAATTGTTGGGGATTAATAGAATTCGTACAACTTCATATCACCCACAATCTAACGGAATGATAGAAAGGTTCCATAGGCAGTTGAAATCATCATTAAGAACTTATTCTGATTCTAACAGTGGTATTGTTAGGAATTAGAACTGCTGTTAAAGAAAATATACAATATTCTCCTGCTGAACTTTTGTACGGAACAACATTAACTCTACCTGCTCAAATGTTCGAAGAAACTAATTCTTTTAATGGAAATGTTAATGATTATGTAACTCGTCTTAGGAGATTTCTTACGGATATTCCTTCCTTTACAAGAAAATTGCAAAATGTTAAAAGTTTTGTTCCTTCTGATAGAAATTCTTGGACACATGTATTTGTACGTAAAGATGCTGCTCATAATTCACTGAAAAATAAATACACCGGACCTTTTAAAGTCTTGTCAGTTAGAGACAAAACTATGACTTTGGAGATGAATGGTAAAAAAGAAATTGTCAGTGTCGACAGAGTAAAAAAAGCTTATTTCGACCAACATTCATGTCATGAAAATGAAGATATGAGCAATACATATCAACATAACTTGAAACAAAGTGATATTCAAAGAAACAAATCCAATGTTAATGGAAAAACAAAGTCAATTTTGAAATTACCTACAGATGTGAAAAAGACTAGAAGTGGCAGAATTGTACATTTTCCAAAAAAACTTTTTCAGTTTGTTTGAGGATTTTCAAAAAGTTTTGTTTGTATTCCTGGATTATATATATAAAAAAAAATTTTTTTCCAGTGAAATGACATGAACTATATATGAACATTATAATTATAAAGCCGTATTGGAAAGGCTAATTTCATATGTTTAACATATAAATTATAAATGCATTATATATAATATAATGTTGTAACCATTAATTCAAAAGTTGTATAAAAAAAAATAAGTATTACGAATTTCCTTTCGCAAAATTTTAACAATTTTTCTGGCGAGAGGCTGATGTAGTAATAACCATGTTAGTCATTTTGAAATGTGGCGCGAATTGGCAAAATGACGTAATGTCTTTGCCAAAGAATTATCATTTTCGTTTTTTTTTCATTGGTTAATATAACTGCTCATATAAAGATTCTATAAGTTTCGAAAAGAATATTTGTCATGGATTTCGATTCTTTTTAAGTCAAGTTGAGCAGTTATAAAAACCTGGGATTTGGGAAAAAACTTTAGTGTTGTTTGGACACTCTTTTGAGACATCGGTAATTTTCATGCCATGTCTAGAGTTAATCACAAATCTATTTTGATTTGTAGGTTAAATTATTAGTTAGAAAAGAAGAAATTA
>NC_042997.1:21618041-21663041 GCF_006345805.1 Octopus sinensis | reverse complement strand
AGTTCGTAGGTCGTGCTTCACCACTTCGTCCCAGGTTTTCCTGGGTCTACCTCTTCCACAGGTTCCCTCAACTGCTAGGGTGTAGCACTTTTGCACACAACTATCTTCAGCCATTCTCGTCATATGACCATACCAGCGCAGCCGTCTCTCTTGCACACCACAACTGACGCTTCTTAGGTTCAACTTTTCTCTCAAGGTACTTACACTCTGACGATTATGAACACTGACATTACACATCCATCGGAGCATACTGGCTTCATTTCTTGCGAGCTTACGCATATCCTCAGCAGTCACGGCCCATGTTTCACTACCATGTAGCATGGCTGTACGTACACATGCATCATATAGTCTGCCTTTTACTCTGAGCGAGAGGCCTTTTGTCACCAGCAGGGGTAAGAGCTCTCTAAACTTTGCCCAGGCTATTCTTACTCTAACAGTTACACTTTCAGCACACCCACCCCAGCTACTGACTTGGTCTCCTAGGTAGCGGAAGCTATCAACTACTTCTAGTTTGTCTCCCTGGAACGTGGTAGAAGTTGGTCTCTGCACATTTCCAGTGTTTATTTCTCCTGAGCATCTGCCACATACGAAAACTATCTTCCCAGTTAGCCTACCTTTGACATTGCTGCACCTCTTATGTGTCCATAGCTTACACTTGGTGCACCTTATAGAGTTTCTACCTACACCTTTTTTACAGATCGAGCAGGGCCATCTACCTGAAGTCGTTTGTGGTTGGTCCACCTTCCTACTTATTAGGACTTTGGTTTTGGCTAGGTTGATTCTAAGGCCCTTCGATTCTAATCCTTGTTTCCACACCTGAAACTTCTCCTCCAGTTCTGATAGTGACTCAGCAATTAGAGCAAGGTCATCAGCATAGAGGAGCTCCCAGGGGCATCCTGTCTTAAATTCTTCCGTTATTGCCTGGAGGACTATGATAAATAGGAGGGGGCTGAGGACTGAACCTTGGTGGACCCCAACCTCTACCCGGAATTCTTCACTGCACTCGTTGCCATATATATATATATATATATATATATATATATATACGTACATAAATGCATAAATTCATATATCCATGAATATACAAACGTGGTAACTTAAGTATATTCATATACTCTTTGGGTGCATGCATATATGGTAGTAGATCGATACTGATATATATGCAGATGAACGCAAAAGTGTGTGTGTGTGGTGTGTATGTGTGTGTGTGTGTGTGTGTGCGCGCGAGTGCGTGCGTGTGTGTGTATGTATATATGTATATGTATGTATAAACATGTATATATAAATGAGTAACAATAGTGGTACGGGTGTTAATCCATTACAACCGTTTCTTATGACTCCCTTAATTGATTAATGAAAACATTACACCATTGTAAAGAAACCGTTTTCATCAGATGAATTCATGAATATCAAAGTAAAGGACACTCAAATGATTTCACGTAGTTAAAATCCCCAGAGCAAAAATATATGTTGATTGATTCTGCTACTATTTCAATTGACGGAATGCATTTACCGGAATAGAATAAATTTGATCAAACTAAAGAAATTTAGTGCTTAATAGAGATTTTAGGAGGGGGAAGGAATAGTAAACTAGTCACCCAATTATCTTTATTTCTAACAAGAGAGGAGGGCTCGGCTCCACTAATCTAGGTTTATCTGTTAAGGAGTTGTTTAATGTCTACTGGTCAGTGGTAAGAAAATGATTTGAGGTCAGGTCACCCTACTACTATGTCAAGGTCATTTGTGTTGGAACCAAATATACAAGCTTTATCTCCAAAAATCGACAAGGCCAAGGCCAGTAATAAGTGAGGAACAGAGACGGGAGGATAAGGAGAAAAGAAAGAAAGAAAGCTGACCAACCGTTAATAATTACCATAATATTAATAGAGGAAGACTTTGAAGGATAGCGGAGTAAGAAATATAGAGTATATAAATAATATTAGTATAAAAATGAAGAGGTATCAAATTTATATAAATAGGATAAAAGTAAAAAGATTTTTTTGAAGATACGCATCAATTACAAGAGGGCAACGATAAGACATTAAATATTAAGTATAACGTAGCTGTGTGGTAAGGAGCTTACTTCTCCACCATATGGTTCGGGGTTCAGTTCCACTGTGTGGCACCTTGGGCAGGTGTCTTCTACTATAGCCTCGGGCCGACCAAAGCCTTGAGTGGATTTGGTAGACGGAAACTGAAAGAATCCTGTCATGTATATATATATAGATATATATATATGTGTGTGTGTGTGTGTGTGTGTGTGTGTGTGTGTGTGTGTGTGTGTGTGTGTGTGTGTGTGCGTGCGTGCGTGCGTGTGTGTGTACTATTCATAATACCCTCATTTCTACGCGTAGACAAATTATTGTTGCTAAATTTACATTATTTAAAGGGTTCCAAGGATCTTTGATATTTACATCATTAAGATTATTAAAGTTGTTATTAGGGGATAAATTAAGATTACTACTATTATTATTATTGATCTCAGCTGGGTCTAATTGTCTTCATGCACTGCGGTAATATTATCTGGCTGGTCTTTATGTTCCAAGTTTGATATTTACATAATATTGTTGTTGTGTATGTATATTATCCCGAGGTGTATAATATGCCTCAATTTAAGTACCTAATTCAACTGAATCTTACTTATACATACACACTCCCACATACACACACGCACACGCACACCCACACACACACACACACACACACACACATCAAAATAAGCAACAGGATATCCAGAGGTGATTCAGTACCATTTAATTGAACAATGCAATCATTACATCAATTTAAATGCAGGGCTATCCTCAGCTGGATAAATAAATAAATAGAATTTTTAATCAGTCGGACACATTAATATAATTTGAAATGCTCTAATAGAATAAGAAGACAGACAAAGACCATGCTGCCACGACTCCAGCTTAGAATTTACTAGACATTAGGAAAAAATTTGTTGAGGTCATAGCTTGTAACGGATTTTGGTTCAGTTTTAATTTATTAGTCTTGTTTATCAATTACTAAATCTAAGATTAGAGGATTGTGTTTGTTAGGAAAGGGCAGGACAGAGTTGACAGAACATAGTGGGAATGGTCATAAAACTTGTCCAGATTATTTTGAAGTAGAATAAAGTAACTGACTATAAAGATGTTGGGTAGGGGAAGATCTCAAACCAATATGTTAATTACCAGTTAAAGGGGCAACGCTAATAAAACCAATGATGATAATACAGAGGAAATTTTATCATGGGGTACTATAGGTGATTGATTTTCAACAATATTGTTATGTTGTGTAAAGATAAAATTTAGGATTATCAAGAAAGATATTATAACCAAAAAGATAAATTTTGTTTATATACCAACATTTTCAACAATAGAGAGAGAAAATTACATAGAATTTGTTTATGTTTGAGTCTAAAAGAGGAAAAATGGCTATAAATACGTTTTTTTTTTCCATATAAACAAAACATCCTATATATAAAGTTACCAGTTATAGTTAAGATTGTACATTTATAAATTCGGCCTAATAACGGACAGTGGGACATAACTCTACAATTGCAACTAGGAGAATTACTACTATAAATATTATTGATATATATATATATCACAAATGTCACTATAAACAAGTAATTATCTCAATCTTTGGTCGTGGGCTGTATATTCAGCAAAACCGATTAATCAAAATTCATCAAAATTCTTCTAAATTACCGTTTAACGCAGCCAAGGTAAAAAAAAACGTGATGAAATGATGTGGCATCTGTAAAGTAATTTGCAGATAGAGTTAGTTGCTTTAGTATTTTTTTTCATTTTATGCATTTGCATGGAACAGTGTCAACAGTTTAATATTTCGGAATTAGTTATAAACTTCAAAGAAAGATTGTAATATATAATTTCAAGGAGAGAGATATCTACTATGTGGGCTTCTATTGTGCTTAAATGGGATTATTTACTGTCAACGCAGTGAGCTAACAAAGCAAATCAATTTTATCCAATGGGTATTGATTAGATTTGATTAGATAAAGAACGAGACCTATTTTTGCAGGATAGTTGGAGCAAATGTAGTCACAACACTTATGACAGATTTGAATTTATCACACGTAAGTTAAGCATATAACTTCCTTCATTACTTTTTGCAGTGAACTGGTGATATTGACAGTGATATGATCAGAAGGAAATTATGTTAGCGACAGCACGTTGCGAGACACACATACACACACACACACACACACGTATATATATATATATCGTTTTTGTATTTGGTTTCCAAGATTATTTATGTGAGTTCGTGTGTTGAAGCATATTCTGTTGCGTCTTGCATTAAAAAAGGAATAAGTGGAAATTTTACCGGTGAGTGTGGTAGATTATAAAGCACAAAAAGAGAATGATTGTCCCCAGACACAACAGTATATATATATATATATATATATATATATAGATATATATATATATATATATATCACCGTGATCACCGTGACCGACCAGGCTACAAATCGCTGGTCACAATGCGCTTCGCATTGTTTTAGCCTTCAAATGACACCACCTTGTTGGCTACGCGAGCAGGCCAATATATATATACATTCAGTTAGACAGAGAAAGGGAAAATAGTGGCTTCGCGCTATTTAAACCAAGACCACTGTTATCAAATGGGAGCGCCAGAGCATAGAGCCACAGGAAAATAGTGGCGGATGAATGCGAGGACAGGACAAAATAACGTTATACATTACAGAAAATGCCTTACAGCTGTGCAATAAGCAAAGGCAATAACTATACGTATAGAGTGCTAAAACGATACAGAACAAACAGAAAAGGCCTTTTCGGTTATCAAGGCAGTGAGGTAGCGCAAAGAAGTGGAAAAAGTCCTTGACGGACGGAATACAAAGTGTCTGGTTGGGTCAGCAGCAGGTCGAAAAAGAAAATGCCTTACGGCTGTACAATATTCTGAAGCAATAACAATACGTATAGAGTACGAAAACGATACAATACAAACAGAATAATGCCTTTTCAGCTATATATATATATATATATATATATATATATATATATATATATATATATAATATATATATATATAATATATATATATATATTATATATATATATATATATATATATATATATATATATGTACATATATATATATGTATGTATATGTGTATATACAAGAAAAAAGCAACAAGAATGGATTAGTTTTTCAGTACAATTGTTTCATACGAAGACAAGCTTTATTAAAAGCTGCAAATAAGCTCCGGTAATTTGCACCTACATTATGGATGGATTCACCTTTTCTGTGAATCTAACAAGCTTTTTTAAAGCCTGTTATAAGACTGTACATCATCATTAGAGAACTCTGGAAGTCTACTTACAATCTAAATTTGCTTTTTATAGAACTATCTCCGATACTTCATGAGTGTAGCTTCACCCACTAAGATGCTTGGAGAACTCATATGTGTTTTGGCTGATGAGTACGGGACACTTGTATTTGCTGCAATATTTGCAGCTTTTAATAAAGCTTGTCTTCGTATGAAACAATTGTACTGAAAAACTAATCCATTCTTGTTGCTTTTTTCTTGTTTATAATCACACCACATTATTGTATGGTTAATACCATATAGTTTTCTGGTGCATCTAAGTGAAGTACCGCATTCAAGTGAATTCAATAGAACTCACTTGAATCTTAATTGCTTTTACTGAATATATGTGTATATATATATATATATCTATATATATATATATATTATATATATATATATATATATATATATATATATATATATATAATATATATTTATATATATATATATCACCGTGATCACCGTGACCGACCAGGCTACAAATCGCTGGTCACAATGCGCTTCGCATTGTTTTAGCCTTCAAATGACACCACCTTGTTGGCTACGCGAGCAGGCCAATATATATATACATTCAGTTAGACAGAGAAGGGGAAAATAGTGGCTTCGCGCTATTTAAACCAAGACCACTGTTATCAAATGGGAGCGCCAGAGCATAGAGCCACAGGAAAATAGTGGCGGATGAATGCGAGGACAGGACAAAATAACGTTATACATTACAGAAAATGCCTTACAGCTGTGCAATAAGCAAAGGCAATAACTATACGTATAGAGTGCTAAAACGATACAGAACAACAGAAAAGGCCTTTTCGGTTATCAAGGCAGTGAGGTAGCGCAAAGAAGTGGAAAAAGTCCTTGACGGACGGAATACAAAGTGTCTGGTTGGGTCAGCAGCAGGTCGAAAAAGAAAATGCCTTACGGCTGTACAATATTCTGAAGCAATAACAATACGTATAGAGTACGAAAACGATACAATACAAACAGAATAATGCCTTTTCAGCTATATATATATATATATATATATATATATATTATATATATATATATATAGATATATATATATATATGTACATATATATATATGTACATATATATATATATATATATATATATATATATTATATATATATATATATATATATATGTATGTATATGTGTATATACAAGAAAAAAGCAACAAGAATGGATTAGTTTTTCAGTACAATTGTTTCATACGAAGACAAGCTTTATTAAAAGCTGCAAATAAGCTCCGGTAATTTGCACCTACATTATGGATGGATTCACCTTTTCTGTGAATCTAACAAGCTTTTTTAAAGCCTGTTATAAGACTGTACATCATCATTAGAGAACTCTGGAAGTCTACTTACAATCTAAATTTGCTTTTTATAGAACTATCTCCGATACTTCATGAGTGTAGCTTCACCACTAAGATGCTTGGAGAACTCATATGTGTTTTGGCTGATGAGTACGGGACACTTGTATTTGCTGCAATATTTGCAGCTTTTAATAAAGCTTGTCTTCGTATGAAACAATTGTACTGAAAAACTAATCCATTCTTGTTGCTTTTTTCTTGTTTATAATCACACCACATTATTGTATGGTTAATACCATATAGTTTTCTGGTGCATCTAAGTGAAGTACCGCATTCAAGTGAATTCAATAGAACTCACTTGAATCTTAATTGCTTTTACTGAATATATGTGTATATATATATATATGTACATATATATATATATTATATATACAAAGAGTGTGAGAGAGAGAGAGAGAGAGAGTTTACAATGAATATATGTGTGTGAGGTAACACACACACACATACATGGAGACAGACAAGCAGATAGACAGGTAGATAGATGTGCACAATAAAGTAGGAAAAGTTTACCACGTATTATTGAAAAAACTATTCCCAAAGGCGAACGGGCAGAATCGTTAGCACGCCGGATCAAAGGCTTAACAGCATTACTTCCGGCTTTATGTTCTGTGTCCTAATTCCCTCGAGGTCAATTTTTGATTTTCATCCTTTTGTAGATCGATGAAATAAGTTCCAGTCAATCGCTGGGGTGATGTAATCGACTAGCTCCTGTCTCACAATACTACAGCACTTTGTAAACTCATAAAGCCTTCAATATTATTGTAAACTCATAAAGCCTTCAATAATTTCTGAATTCAGTAATGTTATCAATAGAACAGATGATTTTTCGTCTCTTGATTACATCACTATTTTTCTCACACAAATGAAATTCGTAGAAGTTCTGGTGTCGATTTATCAGCTAAACTACTGAGCATAAATTTAAATATATTTCAAAGAGATATGTTAACACATGTGTGATGAATATGATGTTTTTATATCTGAGCTGATGGTTTATGTCTGCATCTTCACAAGGAAGCCGACTAGAGGTCCTCTATACGCTTACTCAACAAGCTAGAAATAGCAAATAAATCTCTCACAAATCAATCTTTAAAATCTTTGATAAAAAACAAAAAAAAAACAACAACTGGGAACTCAATCGAAATAATGTATTCTGAGATTAAATTATACTGAAAGTAAGGGACGAGTTGCTCATACCCACAATGACTTCCATCATAGGTTCGTTCGACGAAGAAAGACCTATAGATCCTGCCACCACCATCACAAATAAGATGTACAACAATATCGGGCATTCATATCAACTGCAGAGAAATGAACGGCAAAATCAATAGTAGTCAGATCTGCAAAGTAAAACTAAATGCACAAGGTATTTCGGCCGAACGCTGACCCGTTACTCCAATCCACAACTCTATTCTATAGACAGATAATCTATTCTTCTAACTATAGGCACAAAGTGCTGTAGTATTGTGAGACAGGAGCTAGTCGATTACATCACCTCAGCGATTGACTGGAACTTATTTCAGCGATCTTCAAAAGGATGAAAATTGACCTCAAGGGAATTAGGACACAGAACATAAAGCCGGAAGCAATGCTGCTAAGCCTTTGGTCCGGCGTGCTAACGATTCTGCCCGTTCGCCTTTTTTTTAAGTAAATGAATAATAAGAACTGTTGTGTCTGGGGAGAGTCATTTTCTTTTTGTGCCTTATAATGTAACACACTCACCGGTAAAATTTCCACATATTTCTTATTTTTATTTTCCTAAAATTTTCGTTGCGTCTTGCAACCTTTTGAATAGTGAGTGTGTTACATTATAAGGCACAAAAAGAAAATGACTCTCCCCAGACACAACAGAATATGCTTCAACACACAAACTCATATAAAGAATCTTGCAAACCAAATCCAAAAACAAAATAATAAGAACGGAAATGCAGTAGTAGTAATGAGGAGGTAAAGTCTAGTGGAGAAACAAAATATATAGAAAGTCTTGAAGAAAAACATTACGACAAATGTATTTTGTATTTCCAGTTATTTGTAAATCACTGATCATTGTAGAATTCATTTCAAATTAATCCACTGTATGCCATTTATTGGGGAATGAGTTTGACATTTTATCATAATTACGTGCCTTACATTGAGAAACCCCGTAATCTAACGCTCCTAAACATCCACCGAGCTATATTACATGTAATTATCGTAATCTCCCACCAACTCCACACACACACACAGAAAAAAAATCCACCTTCAGAGATTTGTGGTGCTTTACCAGGAAAGGGAAGTATTAACCTACGGTTGAAACTGACCCAGATGATGAGTTCGACTTGCATTTTAGTAGGTCAACCTAGAGCCGGAGACGTATGTAGGCTATGGAATATATTAGCGTTTGTTGTAGAATATATTACTTCAACTGGTTCATACTGTAAAGTGACCTCTAGAATCATTCTTATTATGCTTTTATTGCTTTCTGATTTACAAGAAATTGGATAAGTGTTTAATTCTAGTTCCTGTCGCTTTAAGCTGATTGCAGACACATTTATCTGCATAAAACATTGCTCTATCACAAGTAATTTTATTCCTGTGGCAGGAATGACACCGGCATTGCAAGTCAGCGATTCACTTGTCATTCTTTACCACCACCGTTGTTTGCACCAGTAAATTATATAAATTACGGTATATATAAGAGATACGTGCAGCCTACTGTTGAAAGCTTTATTAACCAGGGGCACATACAGCACCATTAAAAAATGTAATCATCGACCACTTGTTCAATAATCCATCGGATTGGGGACACACACACACACACACACATACACGGAACAACATACACACATAAGCACACACACACACAGCAACACATACACATAAGTACACACACATACATACTCTCTCTCTTTCTCTCTCTGTCTCTTTCTCTCTCCCCCTCTCTTTTTGTTGGCTAAAGCTTTTTGCAATTTGTCATGGGCATTTTATCTTTAAAAATGCGTAGAAATTAACGTAACAGAATTTACTAATTATTTTAAAATGTATTTTTTTATGAAAATTAGAATTATCTTCCTTTCTGAGGGCAAAGACTCAGCACACCGAGTTATTGCATAACTTTGCAGAGGTCAGTAAACCCCACTGGTAAACCCCGCTAATTTACGTATAATATATGTTGCATCATCAATGACAAATTATCATTATTTCTTAATATCTTTAAGAGTCTTTGCCTAAAGTCAACATTTACTGTGAGACACATAAAGTAGCAATCAACCAGCGTGGTCAATCTACCTGTCCAATTGGTTCTTATGCGTTTGGGATTTTTCTGGAGTTTTCGGCCTCAATTGCTTTTGGGCTGCCCATTTTCTGTTTTCTTTCTGAATGTACTCAGTTCATTACAGTTTTTGCATGACGAGAGATAAGTAGGCAGAAAATATAATCCACTAGCTAGACGAACCAGCTACAGCATCTTGTTGGTTTGCAGCAGATGGGGTTTAATTCACAGAAGAATCTTTTGATTTGTGATTCTGTTTCCTCAGATAATTTTCGGATCTTTTGCAGGTATAGTTCATGAAATGTGTCGAGGTTCTTGACCAATTTTCCACTTTTCCCCGTCATACAGAACTACTGGCAGAATTGTTGCACTAAAAATTGGATCTCCTACTGCAATGCAAATATGTGTTGTTGTCCATATTTGCTGTATTTACTGAAATATTGCCAATGCTACAGACCATATCACTTTCATTCCTGTTTTACCCACATTTCCGTTCAAGTTGTCCAAGTCGTTCACAACATTATCTGCTACAAGCTTTTTCAACTGCCAAATTTCTTTGAAGTTATTGGAATAATTATCAAACGGTGACCGCGCTTATATTTTTCAGATTTCGAGGCAATGTGTGAAAATAACTGCTTAGACATTTCCTGATCTTTTGCTACTAATTACTAATTTAGTAAAAACATTGTAGTCTAGACATTTATATTGATAAGACTAGAATGACGGAGAGAGAAAGAATACTGAAGTGAATTCCAAAGTTAAAAATATGCGTGGGCAGAAAAAAAGAAATTCAAGATGATGAACTGGCAGAATCGTTAGCACGCCGGGGAAAATGCCTTTCGTCCAGCTTTATGCTCTGAGTCCAAATTCCACCGAGGTCGACTTTATCTTTCTGCCTTTTGGGGGTCAAGGAAATAAGTTCCATATTTGTCTTTAATTTGTGTTATGAATTTTCTTTTATTATTGACAAAATAAAAAATGCTTCGGACAAACTGTCTTACAGTGCTTTACGTTCTGAATTAAAATACTGCTAAGGGTTAACTTTGCCCTTCATATCTCGGGGTGAATAAAATAAAGTAATAGTCATGAGCTAGGGAACGATGTCTTATACCTCTGTTACGAACTATTATCTTACCTCAAACTCTATAGCCAGACAAACGTTGTAATTTGAAAAGGTGTGGTATTTTATAGAAGCAAACAGTTTTGTATAATAGCAAAACGTGGAAAATGCTAGCAAAGATTACAAAGAAGCTTGACCCGTTCCACGAACGATACCGACGGAAAATTCCCAACGTAATATGGTGAGACAGATTCATAAATGAAGAAATTCTTCTGCGTAGCAAACATCCTAATGCTATATGTTTCGTTTGGAGGACTATACATTTTGCTTGTCGACCACTAGGAACGCTAAGACTGAAATGACCTGGACACCAGATGGTGACAAACGGAAATAGGTTTGGGAGTAATTTTTAAAGTGTCCCCTAGGGACAAGCAGTTTGAATACATAACGAGTTCTAAGAAATATAGCAGTTTTGTCACACACACACACACGAAACTCTCTTTTCGCTAAAGGGTTGAAAAAGTCGATAATTACTTTATCTAGTACCTGCTTTATCGACTCTAGAAGGATTCAATATAAAACCCACCCCCCACCTCATTGATGGCGAGATTTGTTGAACTTAGAACAGTATTAGCAAAATATGTGAAAATGTGTTTACATACATTTTTGATGATATATTACTTGTATTCATTAAATGTGTTTTTTTTTTCAGAGCGAAACTTTGAACTTTGATTTTGATAAATTTACAATTGTGAATGTTTCATGAATGCCAAAGAAAATGAATAACTAAAGACGTGACAGTAATTATGAGAACGTGATATCAAGCATTTATAGTTCTATTTCAAAGTTAATGGCTTCGTAAATTGATCTTCGTTATTTGAGTATAAGGTATTTAAAATATTTTATTGAAAATTCTGGTCAGTTTCTTTAACATACGAAAATTAACTACAAAATTTATTCTTAATTTTCTGAAATTCTCTCTTCTCTTTGAGAATCGCAAAAAATTTATCATTAGGTTTCTGGTTTTGGTTTTAAATTTGGAAGAAAATTTGAATAAACTAAAAATGTAGTACGTTCGTGAGACATGAAAATGGTTACATAACAAAAAGGGAAGGGTTAACTTTGAAGAGAGGTTGGGTCAAAACAAACACAAATAAAAGTAAAGACTGAAACAAACAATCAAGTACAACAAAACAAGGAACACTCAAGAAGTCTAGGAGTGGAAACTAGACAGGAAAAGAAAACGAAATTGGAAAGATAACATTTGCTCCCCCGCACACAAATACACACACACGCGCGCGCGCGCGCGCACACACATGTGGTCACGGTGGGTTTCCGTCATTCGACGATGATGAATTAGATGTTCAATCAACTGAATTACCTGATCCTGAATTAATGTGTAAATGGCAGAACATTTAAAAGAAAGGTACACCATTAGCATAATTCTTATTTATTTATTGCCCACAAGGGGCTAAACATAGAGGGGACAAACAAGGACAGACAAACGGATTAAGTCGATTACAACGACCCTAGTGCGTAACTGATACTTAATTTATCGACCCCGAAAGGATGAAAAGAAAAGTCAACCTCGGCGGAATTTGAACTCAGAACGCAGCGGCGGACGAAATACCACAAAGCATTTCGCCCGGCATGCTAACGTCTCTGCCAGCTCGCCGCCTTTTACATAATTCTAAAGCAGAATCTATTTCTTTACTACCCACAAGGGGCTAAACACAGAGAGGACAAACAAGGACAGAAACGGGTTTAAGTCGATTATATCGACCCCAGTGCGTACTGGTACTTAATTTGTCGACTCCGACAGGATGAAAGGCAAAGTCGACCTCGGCGGAATTTGAACTCAGAACGTAACGGTAGACGAAATACCGCTAAGCATTTCGCCCGGCGTGCTAACGTTTCTGCCAGCTTGCCGCCTTTTACATAATTCTAAGGCAGAATCACCGTGACGGAATGTGTGACAAGGTTGTACATTTTGAGTTACAGATACAGTCTGTATGACGATGATCTAAACAGTTTCCGTCTAACCACAATTTAGAAGTCGACACGAAGCTATAGAAAACTACATTTACCCAAGAATCCACATAGTAGGATCGATCGCAGGACCTCGTGGCTGCGAAACGAATTTAACTACCCAACCAGAATGCGCCTACATACACACAAATAAACACTCCCTATCTCTCTCAGACACACACATACACATGAACGCATTTGTGCGTGTATGCATATAAACCTGTTAATATTAGTCTGGTGCATGGGCGTGTGTCTATATTGCTAATGTATCATTTAAAAAATTGTATCATTAACTCTGCTGTAAAGCAATTGCTTCAATTTATAGTTCTTTCTACATATCCCAGTTCTTTGGTCCTTAATTATCCTCTATTATCAGATATAGAGCAAATCTACCATTTTTTATTGTTCAGAAAATTTCTTACAAGCGATAAATTCCAAGTAGATAATAGGGGGCAATTCAGCCAAAACCAGAGGATACATTATCAATAATCGATACGTATAGTTTTCAAATGTATTGAATTGGTCAGATATTATAAAACAGATGCAAAGCAAGGTGTGCATTTAATATAACGTCAAGTTACTGTGAAGCAGGATAAATGAAATAAGAAAAAGAATAGACAGCAAAAAAGCTATATAAGACAGTCGCATAAGGTTAGTGTGTTGTATTGCTTATGTTAACTAATGTTAATTACTGTTACATACTGCTAAGGTTAATTTAAAGCATAGAAACATTCTCAAATTTGATAACATTTGTAATCGTGTATTATAAAGATATTTTCAAAACAAAAATATTACTTATATTAGTGTAAGAATATTTGTAGCTCATCAATTCAATGTTTTTGCATTATGTATTCTAACAAAATAAATTTATTTGCCAACATAATCTACTTTAGTTGATAAGATATTCGGAATATACAATTTTATAATCTCGGATAATATTGAATGCAACAATATTTATTAGCTTGGTCAGTAGTAATTTTGAAGTGGAGTTTTACAAAGAATATGAATAATCCTCTACTCACACAACATTTTAAACTAAGTTTTCTTTTCCTGCTACGAAGAAAATTTGATGATAAGGTATTCCTGTTTTGTGTTACTCATCTAATATGTTAAAGTTAAATCGTTATTCTTGAAAAAATATTTTAAATTATTATATTTAATTTCATGAAATATCAGAATTGAATCGCATGATTAGTCAAGCAACATTAGGCTTAATCAATGTCACTGTTTAAAATAAACATAGAGAAAATAATTTTATAAACAAGATCAAAGATCAAAGAACAAAATAGCTGTAAGTATGATCCATATAATGTTGGATTTATAAAGTGGAAATCAAATCTTACCGGCAATACTTAGGCCATATAAAGACATAATAAGCAATAGTGTGATAATCAATCGTTTCAATCCGATAAAGCGTCGAATTTGTCCAAACCGAAGAACCATAGTGTAATTTCTACTGGATAATACGATGTCCTTTGAAGCTACACAGGACAAGAACGATTAACTTTTCCTCTCAGTATTTTTGGTGATTTGACACGACATATATATGTATATGTAAACTTTTTCTCCTATGTGTTTACATACATTTTGATGATATATTACTTGTATTCATTAAATGTGTTTTTTTTTTCAGAGCGAAACTTTGAACTTTGATTTTGATAAATTTACAATTGTGAATGTTTCATGAATGCCAAAGAAAATGAATAACTAAAGACGTGACAGTAATTATGAGAACGTGATATCAAGCATTTATAGTTCTATTTCAAAGTTAACTGGCTTCGTAAATTGATTTTCGTTATTTGAGAATAAGGTTTTTTGTGTTGTGTTTTCTTTTTTGTATCTTGTGTCAGGCGTGCAGCAGCAAGTCACTGACATCAGCTAAGGTGAGGTACAACCTTTACGAATAATTGTGCTCAACTAGTGACCTAAAACTGCAGTTGTTTTGCCGGTTTTTTTTTCTCGATATTTTCACAGTGGAAATTCAAGTTATTATTTAGAAACATAAACGTAACTTTTTTATGATTTATACTTGTCTCAGCAATTGAATTAAGATTCTATTTCCTTTTTAGTTTTCAAACACCATGGCTCTAACGAAACGTGACTTTTACAATTACAAAAAGACAGCTAATTAACTCAACTTAACCCAGAATAGAGTGAGCTCAAATGTTATCTATATGGTGCTAGTGCAATGAGGAAGCAACACCAATTTCAAAGGCGTTTAGTGGGTAGTAGGCCTACGATCAGGTTGAATATCTTCGACCTAGTCCTTAAATACTTTTATCGTCGAACTTTAATGAAGATAAGGCAGAATATGGTGGGTAGAATTATCTAAGATCATTGAATGTTACCACCACTAGAATTAGACAAAGAAAATCTACAGTAGGGCGGTCTTGTAATACATTTCTCACCGTGAGGATGCACAAAATGGGAAACATAGAATGGTATTCCTTGCTTTGCTTTCAAGTTAAATAACATTAACTTGACTTAAGTAAAAAGGGACAAGAGGCCACTGAATGTGTACCTTAGTGAAAGAAAGTTATTGACAGATCTGGCTATGCCGTAATTATAAAGAAGCACGATGAGAAAGGAAAAAGAAATTCTGTGACATGAAAAAGATGGTTATCTGCAAGGTTCCCTCACGCTGAGGACGTTAGAAGCGTTTTCAGTGTTAAAACAAATGACACGTAGAATGTATTCTTAGTACTGGGCAAATTCCTTTAGGAAAAAAATTTGAAGAGTTTGTCAAGGTGAGAAACTAATTTGAAATAGGTTATTTACTGGGATAATGAACAGTTTTGGTGTCGTGAATTTTGATTGTGTGAGACAATGTATCTTCCTTTGTGAGTCCTTTTACCACATGAACTTTTTCGGAACCCACTTTCGTTATCGTAAAGTATAAAAGCCATCTCAATATGGCTAACCACAAATGAGGGGTGTTACTGTAGCTTTTTAGCCCCAGGAGATCATCGTCTCCAGCTGGCTTTAGGCACATTTTCTGTGCCCTTCAGGTATTTGCAAAGGGAGGCCATCCCTTCCTCGTAAGATTATTGTCTCTTATCAACGGGCGGTAACCACCAGATCACGATGAAAGACAAGGCCTGTTTGCAAATATATAAGAGTTTTTCTAGTGACGTCTGCCACTGATTTCGAAAAACTGACTGTAAGCATTATTAAATCTCAGAACGAGATGTAATCGCTCGACAATGTAAAGTATAATAACCGGTCCGGTGCGTATCACTCAGGCTTACGAGAAAGGGGTGGTCTCCCTTTGCAAATACCTGAAGGGCACAGAAAGTGTGTCTAAAGCCAGCTGGAGACGCTGATCTCCTGGGGCTAAAAAGCTACAGTAACACCCCCCCTTTGTGGTTAGCCATATTGAGATGGCTTTTATACTTTACATTGTCGAGCGATTACTGTTTACATCTCGTTCTGAGATTTAATAATGCTTACAGTCAGTTTTTCGAAATCAGTGGCAGACGTCACTAGGAAAACTCTTATATATTTGCAAACAGGCCTTGTCTTTCATCGTGATCTGGTGTTTTGACTCGTCTAGGGACCCCTCTTTCATCTGCATATTGAGAAGTTAGCTGCCTATTTTGTTGAGTGAGTTCGTTTTTTGTTCGTCGTTGTTTGTGTTTGCTCGTGAATTTGAACAGTTGTTCGTTGTGTGACAGTATTTTCGCCCTACGGGGCTGAAAATTCTGTGTATAAACATTGTTATTACCTTCGGAGTAATTTTTTTTTTTTTATTATTGAAAAATTGGTTCTCATAATTTGAGAAATGGAGTTCGATTTGGCGTCGAGGAGCGACTTTCCCGTGATGGGAAAAAGCGAACAGAAGGATATCGAGGTTAAAAAACAGTCTTTTTCGGCCGCAGTGGGCGGAACCGTAACGGAAGTAGAATTTAAAATAGAACAGTTGTTCGAATACCGGAACTTGGTAAAAAAGGAAGGCAACGAAATAAAACTGGTACCGCCGCAAGCGATATTACAGGAAATAAAGGCCAAGACAGTCGTATACAAGGTTTACAGTAACAAAGAGAAAAAATAATGGACGTGAAGAACGAAATAGTAGAGAAGTGCTTGTCCCCGGTGTGGAGCAAAATTCGCTACGTCGGTCGAGGTACCCGCAGCGCTACCGTTGAAGCACATTTCGACTCGGCTGATGTGGCAAGAGAGATTTCATCGATGACCTTAAAAAGTGAGGACATCATGTTACTACCTACCTATATGGGAAAAAGAACTGCGAAACTATATGTGGAAGACATTCCAAGAGGATATGATATAATGTGGGTAGCAGCGGCGGTTCTGCACGACGTAGAGCAGAAAGTCTCAATTCTGCAGATGAAAAGGAAAGAGGAGGTAAACTGGAAGGGACAAGCGCTTGAACTCCTAGTTCAAGCAGAAAATAATGTGCTAGAAAACTTACCCGATAGGGTATTTATTGAGGAGGGAATTACAATGAGAGTGTCAGTGGAGGGGCGCAGACCTAGGTGTTTCAAATGTGGTGAAAAGGGTCACGTCCGCTCGAACTGCATAAAAAAATAGAAAAACAGCGAAGCCCCTCCTCAAAGTGCTTCAAACACAGAAAAAGGAAAGGCGGAAAAAGACCCCAAGACTGCGACAAGGAAGGCAATCGAAACGGAAGATAAAAATGAACTAATGGAATTTACACAGGTGACACACAAAAGAAAAAAAGAAAATACCCTGGACTCCCCTCCCCAAACAAAGAAAAAATCAGCAAACACCGCAGAGATACATACAAAACAAATTCCCCAGCCCTATCCCCCACGGCACTGTATTCATTGGAACACAGTTCGCCAAGCCCCTCCCCATAAAACAAGATTGGAAAAAATTGATTAAAAAAAATGAAAAGATTGTAGCATTCGACGAGAAAAACGATAGAGTGTTCAAGTATTTTAAATTTTCGAAACTGAAATTATTCAGTAAGTCTGCAGACACTAAGTCGACCACTCGTTTTGCAAAAATAAAGGAAGACGAGTGGAAGGAAAAAACACTCCAATAACATTTTTAAAATAACCTTATCAGAGACGTAACTAACGAAATACTGGAGGGCAAACTTACTATAACCCCGGCAACCACACCTACACAGAGCCCGATGGCAACTCCGGTTAAGAGCCCTGCAGCTACGACCACAAGGGTGGAAGAAGGGGAAGCATGCAGATTTAAACTGTCATGCTCCTTGTCCCAACCGTGAGTTTATTTATTTTTTCTCTCTCCGACAATGGCAAAGCTGGGTTGTGTGAATGTGCGTGGAATGGGGTCGAAATGGAAACAAATTTGTCTCCTGAACGACCTCACGACACACGGAGTGGACGTAGCTATTGTAACCGAGTCCAAGATGAATGGGGCCCAAGCGTTCTCGCCTCTTCTAAATGGTTTCGAGAAATTTATTTCTCCTAGCCGAGGAGGAGGAAGGGGCGTGGCAGTCCTTATCAGGAAGAGCTTGGACTTGCAGGTAAGTACTGTCTTTCTGGACCCAGAAGGCAGGCTGGTCGTTCTGGATGTGACCCACGTAAGTAAACAGTCCTTCAGGTTGGTAGCTGTCTATGCTCCGAATGAGTGTAGGCAGTCGGGTTTTTTTCGGAATCTGGAGCACTTTTTAGTGACGTCGAAAACGGTAGTCTTAGTAGGAGACTTTAACACTGTCCTCGAAGCGCGGGTCGACAGTGTTGGCTCAACCAATAGGAAGGGGAACCTTAGCCTCAAGGGTCTACTAGAGAGCTTTAATCTAGTAGACCATTATCGACTGGATGAGCCGAGCGTTCCACAGTGGACGTGGAGTAACAACGCCGGCTCACGCAGATCGTATATATATAGGATATTCGTTAGGAAAAGAGATAAGGATACGTTTAGTTGTCCACAGTTTCACATTGTGCCTTACACGGATCACAAATTTGTGACTTGTAGGGTGCAATTAGATAAGTGTCATAGACAGGGACCCGGGTACTGGAAGCTGAACAAGTCTATTTTGAATTGTGAAGACTTCCGTACCCGGATTAAGGGCATTATGTGGCACCATCATTAACAATAGATGGTGGCACTCCCTCAAAAGAGCCATTCGTTCAGAGTCCATTAGATTTAGCAATCAGCTAAGGTTAGATAGGTCTAGGATAGAGGACGATTTAGTTAAGAATCTAAACGAGGCAATGGAATCTGGCTCTGCATCCGGAGTGATGGCGGCAAGGACGGTATTGTACCGTCACCTTAACTCCAAAAACGAACGTTGCAGAGTTAGAGCTAAGCTACGCGCAGGGAAACGAGAAGGTATTAACGTTGCCGGATGGGCCCGTCGAGTGGAGAGTTAGAGAGGCAACAAAGCTTCAATCAAGTCTTTAACTGACGAAGAGGGACACAAGATCTATGGACAGGAGGAGATGCAAAAGTTTCTTCACCAGCATTTCGCCCGTGCGTTCGGAGGGGGGGGGGTCGCTGGAGCGGGGGAGGGCCTTAAAGGACTTCCTAGCCGGCGGACCGCGGCTCTCGGGGCGTGAGGTGGAGTGCTGTGAAGGAGCGATCATTCCCGCGGAGATAGAGGGGGTACTGGCCGGATGCGCCGGGGAGAAGTCGCCGAGGCTGGATGGTCTGTCCTACGAGTTTTCTCAAAGTATGCCGGACTTGTTCGGGGGAATACTGGCAGGCGTCTACGCGAACTGGCAGCAGAACGGGAGAATTCCCAGTTCTGTAAGCCGGGGAGTGGTGACGCTAATCCAGAAAGACCCGAGCAAGGGGTATAACATTAGTAATTACAGGCCCATAACTCTACTTAATGTAGAGTTAAAGATTTTGGCCAAGGTGTTGGCAAAAAGGTTGACGACTGTCGTTGAGAAACTTGTAGAGAAAGCACAGACATGTGCAATTCCAGGTAGGTCGATCCAGGACAATCTTCACCTTATACGCTACACCTTAGATAGGGTGGGTAAATTAACCGGCAAGGGTGGGGTAATGGTCCATCTAGACCAAAGTAAAGCGTTCGATAGGGTAGACCATAAGTACCTGGCGACGGTCCTCGAAGCGGCTGGACTGGGCCCTGAATTTCGCGGGTGGATCTCCGCAATGTATAGCGGCATCAAGTCCACCGTCCAGATAAACGGTTACCTAACGGAACCGTTTTCGATCGAATGTTCAGTTCGTCAAGGTTGCCCCTTGTCACCAATTTTGTACGTGTTGGCTCTCGAGCCATTGCTGCGAAAGTTGGAGAGGCTGGGAAGTAACCCGGATGAGATCGGAGGCAGGAGGACGGTTTCTGCTTATGCGGATGACGTCACCATCATCGTGTCCAATGAGGCTCAGCTACCTTGTGTAGAAGATGCTATCAGAGGATACGAGGGGGTGGCAGGAGCAAAAGTTAACAAGGACAAGTCGATTGGCTTACGCCTCGGCACCTGGAGAAGCAAGTCGATATCGTCCAGTGCCGTGGGACACTTGACAGATGGTCCTGTTAAGTTGCTAGGAGTTTGGTTTGGGCCAGACTCCCAAACGGAGAGGAATTGGAGTGAGGTGACGGGCAAGGTGGAGGCCATAGTACGGACCTGGTCCGGAAGGTTTCTGTCCTTGAAAGGAAGGGCGGAGGTGGTACAGATGTTTATTGCATCTGTAATCACTTACCGCCTGACCGTTGTCCCTTGCCCCGATTCATGGCTTAGCAAGTTGGAGCGAATCCTTTTCCGCTTTTTGTGGAAGGGAGGAATGCCACTTGTGAGGCGCTCCGTTTGCTGCCAGGAACCGTTAAAGGGTGGATTAGGAATGCCTTGGTTGATGATGCGCAGACATGCGTTGAGACTGAAGCATCTCTGGCACCACCTGGAGGGTGATAAGGTGTGGAGTCCGCTGGCAGGGGAATTTTTCCCGAGACCGGCTTCCTTAGTGAATTTTAAACCCGGTTGCATCAAAAGACGGAATCTGACTTTATGGCAAAAGGAGTGCCGACAGGCGCACACGCTGATCCACAAGGCGGGCAAGGCCGGCTGCGGAAATACCACCTCGGTATTTTATAGCAGGCTGGTAGAGGCAAAGAACGACGACGTCCTAGGACCAGCTTACCAACCTGTTTAAAAAGACTTTCAGGACGGGGTATTTGGATAATTTCCAAAGATCCCTCGCCTGGCAGTGTTATAGGAATGCTTTACCTGTTCGCGAGAAGTTATCGCAGCACGGAATTTCAGTGCCACCGACATGTCCAAGATGCGGGTTGGACGATGAAACCGTCCAGCACGCTTTTGTACACTGTCGGCAGTTGTCAGACTTGATAAGTTACGCAGAACACGTGTTATCGCATCTGGGACGAGTACAGCTGTCGGCTGAGTCTATGATTAAGATGATACCGCCAACTGGACTCTCGAAGGAAGGTGAGGCATGTTTTCACTGCACGGTTGCAGTAGTAAAAGAATGCATGTGGCGTACAAGAATGGAAGGAGTCGCAATAGGATCCTTTGTCTCAGGCCCCGGCTTGCTCACTTACTTCAGATATCATCTGAAGAGCAAAATGGAGCTGGAAAAGAAGACCTTACCACGAAGTGTGTATGAAAAAAGATGGAAGGAAGTGGTGAAAAAGGTGGGTGTCAGAAACCCAGTTTAACAAAGGATGGAGAAGAGGAAAGGGAAGCTGCGGGGCCTTATAGGTTGCCGGGGTTTAAAATATATCGGTAAAATTTCAATCTAATGTAATGTTATATTAGTCAATGCAAAGGACAATTTAAATACAGTTTTTTGTATAATGAATAATCCATATATTTTGGAAATTTTTAAACGAACCACTTAACTGTTTTTTGTATGTATGTCCTGTATTGTTCTTCTATGTACTGATTTTATAATCGTAATAAAGAATTAATCGTGATCTGGTGGTTACCGCCCGTTGATAAGAGACAATAATCTTACGAGAAAGGGATGGCCTCCCTTTGCAAATACCTGAAGAGCACAGAAAGTGTATCTGAAGCCAGCTGGAGACGATGATCTCCTGGGGCTAAAAACCTACAGTAACACCCCCCTTTGTGGTTAGCCATATTGAGATGGCTTTCATACTTTACATTGTCGAGCGATTACTGTTTACATCTCGTTCTGAGATTTAATAATACTTTCGTTATCATAAATAAGAAACTATAGAACACAACGTATAAGCAGTTCTTCTAAACAAAATATAAATGATAAACTAAAGCTCGGAATATAAAAAAAAACAAAGTAGACAAAACTTTATTAAGAGTAAATAAGATTGTTTCAGTACAATACATAACTCATGCACATAAGAGATGACAAATTGTCAGTAATGTTCATTAGGAAATTCTACGTTCTTAAAGGTATACAGGATTTTGTTTTTGCTTTCTACCGTGGAAGCTTAAAATACAGATTCACATAGATACAGGGAAGAGAAAAGAAGTGCTACCATTGAAAATTCATCTAGTATTGGAAATTATGATTCCACATTCATAGAAAAAAATAAGTTCATTTCTTGTAAAAATTTAGATTCCACTCAAATAAATAGCTTAGTAAATTCTTGAAACTTCAAAGTAATTTTTTTTATCTATTCCTTTACAACAAAGAATTAATTTTGGTCGCGATCCAATTTGCAAATGACCATGTCTGGCAGAAATTATTTGCGGAAATATTTTTCTATACCACCGAATACTCGATTATGATCGTCATTTTGTACTGTTTCCATAAAAGTGTTTTGTTAAGAAATGCTTCGATCTACCTTCAGAGTGAAATTGCTTACATTCTTCCATTGCAGAAACTTTATGTTCATTTTAAGCTTCTGAAATATGTCTGATAAAGCATAATTTGCAACGCTAAATTTCACAATGGAAGAATTCCCTCTATTTGAGTTCTTTTCTAAGAAAAAATAGCATTACACGTTTTTAAGACTACTATTCTTCTCTTTTAACAATCGTCACACCCTTGTGCGTTTTAAAATCTTGCTCAACTTGGATTTCTTATCATGGTTGTGCGAATAGACAATCTGAAATACTGATCACGTTCTGTGTGAACATGTTAATTCTGCGAAAGGCTATTCCAGATAACTGTATCCAAATATTTATTTGGGCAATACTATTCCTCATTATATACATATTGACAAGGCGGCGAGCTGGCAGAAACGTCTATTTTTGAGTAGAAAGTGTGTACGCTCCATGTGAGTCCTGTTATTGTAAACCTCGATGGATAACTGAAGTCTTTACCAACTGAACTGTGGACTATCTACTTCACTATGGAAGGGTATTGGTAGTAGTTTCTTTGACGTAAGTTCAATTGTTACACACTGTTACTGTTACACACTTTCATTTTATGTTTGTGGTAGGTCTTCCCGCGCGGGAGAACCAAGATTCGTTGAATTGTTTAAATTGTTGAATTGTTGAATTTTCATTGCTGCGTTCTGCCTGCTTTTGAAAATTGTTGCTTCCTCATTATGGGTGAAGTGTGAAAAGAGTGAAATGGAACGTGTCGCAACTACACAAGGTACTACGACCAACACCCTTGAAGTTCGCGAGATAAAAATAGAGGAATAGGAAAAAGGAAACAAATTGTTACAAAAGGAAGGGGCCAGATTAAAGCTGACCAAAAGAAGTGATAAAGAATGTAGCAAGGAAGATGGCCCTCTACAGGACGTTATCAACCACTACCAAGAAAATAGAGATTGCTCCAGTAGAGGCAATAGAGGAATGTCTAGGTGAAGTGAGAGGATTAACCACCTACTATACGCGTGGAAGAAAATACGGCACAGTGGGGGTTAGGTTCTCCAGTGACAAGGACGCTATTAACCACTCCACTGAGCCAATAAGGACACACGAGTGGGTGCTGCCGATGTACTGTGGCAAACATTGCCAGAGTGAGAGTCAGCAAAGTTCCCCCACCGAGATCGAAGAGGTATGGCTGGTGACAGCAGTCATGCACGAAATGGCGGAAGATGCAAGGATTCTGAAGATAACCAGAACAAAGGAAGTTAATTGTTGGGCTACGGCCTTGAAATGATAATTCAAGTTGGGTTAAAAGACTTACATGGAATTGTAGAAGAGGTTCTTCTACCAGAAGACATTACGCTAAGAGTGGGTGTGGGGGAAGACCTCCAACATGTTTTCTATGTAAGCAAAAATATTTTATGAAAGCAAAGTGCCTTCAGCAGGAAAGTGAAGTAGAACAGCACGAAGAGCAGCCCACTGAAGTCTGACGGTGTTATAACTATTTTATTTGGCTTTTCTCTGAGTAAGGGAGAATATAATGATTCAACGTCACTTATACTAAAGTGTTATCATTATACCTAAAAACCCTAACTACAGTAATAACGTCATATAGACACATACGCATGGAACGCTATATTAATGACATGTATGTTGAATATTTTAATCGTGTCCTTTAAACCGCTATAAGAAACATAAATCAAAGATTACAGAAATGCATATTTATCTATGCTCAGTTGAAAAACAAACGTGAAGAGAAACATTTTCTTTTTAATTATTTTTTATTATATAAATATAACATTTTATATTATTTACAGTAAGAAAGATAACTTTGTCGTGAAGAAAACGACTATAAATTCCTTAGCTAATTTCTTCTTTCTATCTAATACATTAACCAACAAATCAAAATAGATTTGTGATTAACTTAGACATGGCATGAAAATTTACCGATGTCTCAAAAGAGTGAGTGCCGTGGAGTTATGTGACAACCAACGAACACTGAAATATTTTCCAAAATCCAGGGTTTTTATAACTGCTCAACTTGACTTAAAAAGAATCGAAATCCATGACCAATATTCTTTTCGAAACTTCTAGAATCTTTATATGAGCAGTTATATTAACCAATGGAAAAAAAACGAAAATGATAATTCTTCGGCAAAGACATTACGTCATATTGCCAATTCGCGCCACATTTCAAAATGGCTAAAATGGTTATTGCTACAGAAGAAAAGAAGTACTCCACTGTAGCCTTGATATTAGCGGAGTGGACACTACAACCTACTTACTGTGGCAAACGTCTTTTCTTGTAGTGTCAACTCTTTATAAAGGCCATGTGCCTTAATAAAAGAAATTGAGCTGGCAGGATAATCAGCCCACCGGACAAAATGCTTCGCGGTATTTCGTCTGCCGCTACGTTCTGAGTTCAAATTCCGCCGAGGTAGACTATGCCTTTCATCTTTTCGGGGTCGATTAAATAAGTACCAGTTACGCACTGGGCTCGATATAATCAGCTTAATCCGTTTGTCTCTCCTTGTTTGTCCTCTCTGTATTTAGCCCCTTGTGGGTAATAAAGAAATATGTATTTCGTCTGCCGTTACGTTGAGTTCAAATTCCGCCGCGGTCAACATTGCCTTTCACCCTTTCGGGGTCGATAAATTAAGTACCATTTATGCACTGGAGTCAATATAATCGACTGTCCCCTCCCCCGAATTCCAGGCCTTGTGCCTATAGTAAAAAGGATTATATACATATTAACATATTTGTAAGTATACACATTAGTATTGAAAATTGAGATATGTATATATGTGTGTGTGTGTGTGTGTGTGTGTGTTGTTTTTTGTTTAGAAGAGGAGAAAGAGAAAAACGGAGGAAGGGAGGAGAGAGAAGAAAAAAGTATGCTGATGCTAAATGGCCTCTCAAGATGTCACTTGTAGGAAGAAAAAGAAAAGAGCAAAGAGAAAGAAGAAAAATGAAAGGGAAAGACAGAGAAAGAAGCTTCTTTTCAATTTATAATTTGTATCGATGTGGTCAACTCTTTGAAATTCAATTTCAATTCAAAATGTTATTCTTTATTCAATCATTGATTTTGAAAGTCTCCCCCCTCCCCTCCTTCCCTTATCATATACATATTAAAATGTTTGTAGATATAAACGTTTCTTTGTGATTGAAAAATGATTCTTAAGTAAGTATATTCACAATTATAAAGTATCAAATATATCTAGAGTTCAAAGTTCAATGAAAATATACCTTCGCTCCAATGTTGATTGATTTAAAACGATATGCTTGGAGAGGGTAAAACTGTAGTATTCAAGTACTCGCATTATTTCTCCCCAGCCGTATTTTCCATGAAAGTTAGCTGGGTACAGCGGCTGTGTAAGAAAACTGTGTTGTCCATAAATTGCTCCATTTGAAAGAGTGTTCATGCATATTATCGTTGCTTTTCTTTCGAACGTATTGTTTTGGTGAGAATTGTTTTTTTATAAAATGGTCATCCCTTCAACATTTCTAGAAGGGGAAGATTTTGAATTTTCCTTATCCACATATTTCTATATGTTTACTCATTGGAATCTTGTGTCGTTCCTCTTGTGTGATGTTCAGCTCCATCGCCTTTATAATTCCATCATTTATAAATTTTAAGGGGTAATTCTTTATTTTTAAGAAACCTGTGAGCTCATTAATTCGGATTTGATGTATTTTGGGAGTCAATTAGTATCGTACAGATACGTCATGCCTTACTCTATGGGATGTTCCTTTTGATATGTGCGGGATAGCAAGAGTATCACACCTCCGTTTTCTTTTTTTAAAAATATCTCGGTTGTCACTGTGGAGTCGTGTATTTTTATGTGAATATCCAAGAATGGTAATTCATTATAACTAGTTTCTGTCATGAATTTGATAGATAAGTGAAGTATGTTGAGGATGTTATTAAATATTTGAAGATCTTCATTTGACCTGTCCCAAAAAATTAAGCGCTTCCATTCTGATGTACTTCTTGTAATTATTAAAAGCCTTCTCTATTTCATCGTAAAGCTTATTTTCTAGGAACCTCATGACTAGATTAGCATATTAGGGTGCAAACCTCGTCTCCTGAACCGTGTCCTTTATCTGTCGATATTATTTATCATCGAATCTAAACGTGTTCTCTTCTAGTACCAGACATGTAGCTTTGGCAATGAAATCTATTTTGGAGATGAACACCATTCGTCAGTGTGATCTGCTTGAAAAATTGTTGAGATATTAAGATTTTGTTTTAATTTGAAATCAATGGCCGCCATATACACAAATAAATTTTATCCTTCAATGCGGTGTTGAGCACTCATTCTCGTCGTTCGACATTCACGTTAATATATATATATATATGTATGAATGTATGTATGTATGTATACATATATATATATATATATATATATATATATATATATGTATACATACACGCGTGTGGGTTTATGTGTTTATGTACTAAGTATTAAACTTTTCTCTTTCTCTATAGACAATAACCCATGAGATTAGCGTTCGAGTATATATGAGTCTGCACGTGTGGTCACGCAAGTGCGTGTGATGTGTGTACTCGCTTACATTTACACAAAATTTTGTTCTCTCAAAAATTTTATTTCTCATTGCTAAACTTATACGCTTTCGAAAGAAAATTTTATTTTCTTATTGCTTGATCCGTGGATTGAATTTTTTTCGACGTCTTGCTTCTGGGCAATAATTCCTATTTAATCCGAACGAAAAAGATATGGTAATCTTACTTGTAAAAATCGTTGTAGGCATATTTGGAAACAATGCCAAGTGACAAAATAAAGAAAAAATTATCTTCCTTCATTTATAGTTCCTGATTTAATAGAAATGGAAACAAAATAATTTCTGTAGCATGCTGTGATCTATTTACAATCTCTGTCTTTCAATGATTCCAAAATTTCTCGTTTTCTTGCTAGACAACTGCCAAACATATTTCTCCGTATAAATGGAACTATAAATATTATATTTCTAAAGCTATCCTATCTGCTCTAGTTGCATTTATAATGTTCAATACTGGTATAGAAATCTTCCTTCATTATGCGTACTTTAAAAAAGATGTTATTTAATGAAACACTTTCTGCAACTGTGTATGATTGGCTATCAGAATTCTTGGATACGGTTTTAATTTTTGGTTGCTTTCACTTTTCTATTACTAATTCAACTCGAGAATTTGCTGAAAGAATGCTGTTTTTGAAAGGTGAAATGCATGTAGTACTTCAATGTTGCACCAACAAATTTCGGTATATTGTTCTGAAAAATAAACGTTTCTACTCTTTGGGAGAAATTCATGTATTTACAGTAGTAATATTGTTTTGTACTCTAGACATAAGGCCAGAACTTTTGCGGGAGAGGACCAGTCGATTACATCGACGCCAGTACGCAACTGGTACATAATTTATCGACCCCGAAACGATGAAAGGCAAAGACGACATTGTTTATTATTTATAATAGTCAATCCATTTGTTCTCTGCAGACCGAATAAAATGTAAATTCCGAATTAAGAAGGTGGATCCAAATATGTGCCGACCGAAAAAGACCTATGTTTACTAATAGTTACAATATCATAATCGAATATGTACGCGGCAAGTCTCTTTGATTTCAGAAGTCTTCAGTAAATTCTTGTGATCTTCAGGAAGGCCATCACTTGTGAGCAACTCTTCCATATCTTCAGAGAAAGAACGTCTAGAACTATTTATTTATAAATACAACATGATTTTCCCCACTTCAACACAATGCTTTAAGCGAACATTTTTATATATCAGCCATCAGCTTTACGTTGCTCTTTTGAATAACTGTAACAGACTGCACGAGCCATTTTGTTACTTTCTGTTGTGATTTTGCTGCACGAAGTTAGAGAATTTAAAAAAATAACAATTATAGAAAGCACGCAACTATATGCACTTCAAAACTAACACAAATTGTTGAAATAAAAACATCTACAAAAGCCTCAAATACGATCCCCAGAAAATGCTCCCTACTATTGTTGCAGCCCAGTGACATTTTTCGCAACTTCCTGTTTCTGAAGTTCGTTACATCTATTTTAGATTCATCCCTATTAACTGGCATGTCATTCTGAGTTGTATGTAGACCATCTTATTGTATGATTTCGTTTCTATCTTTAAGGTCGGGTCTTTCGCCGAAATTGTGTTACAAATGAAGCATCGAATAAAGTTAATAGTACCTCTACAAATTTTATGTCGATGCCGACAAAGGTTCTCTTTACTCACTGCCACTGCCGATCGTGAATTTATTGCGACTAACTGACGGCTGTGAGGTAACAACAATAGTCTACATTTTCATGTTACTCTTGTTACTTTTGTAGATGTTCTTATTTCGGCTGTCTCAAAGCATTTCAGATTATGTTAGTTATTGTTGTTGGTTTTTTAGGACAGGGAGCTTTTAAATATATTTCATCTCTATATAAGAAATATCGAACCTTTCCTTCTTCATATCACATGTCTCAGATTGTTCACCCGAGAGTATTTTATTAGGAGAGTATCAGGAATGGCCCTGTATGCTTCTGGTGTTAATATTGCTTACACCTTCAGAAATCATTTACTTTTGTAAAGAAGCTACGCTGTGAACTCTGTTACACATTTTACAGTGGATTTCCCGTCTACTGTTGCTAATGATGGAACAAAATAACTAATTCAAAGGAAAGTTCCATATCACATGGTTTAAGTGTGGTCAGACACTTTCAGTGATATCTTAGACATCTTTTCTATGCGTATTTCCAGGACACTTTGTTTTATGGAAATGCATATGAATAGGGATAGCTGTAGCTGTGTGGTTAAGACGCTTACTTTGTAACTAGGAAATTTTAGGTTCAATCCCATTGTGCAGTATCTTGGACAAGTGTCTTCTACTTAAGCTTCGGATTGATCAAAAGTGTGTAATTTAGTTTAGTACACGTCGACAATATAGAATCGCATTAGAGGGACAATTCCTGACTTAGGTGGAAAATTTAAGTTCCTCATTTAGTTTTATACCAATACTTGGTGCTTCAATAATTTAAGGGATATCCGCTTTGTTGCAAGGATTTAGCTCCCCGGCCTTCATCTCCTTTTTTTTGTTTCTTCCTCCAATCGTTGAATCCTTGAAAATGGGTCATTGCTGTTGTTCTACTTATTTTAACTTAATTATAAAATCTTATTTAGTTCTCCACTCCACCTCCTAACATATTTCCTTTTGGGGTTGGATTTCCGCCTTCCACATGACAGATGATTGTGTTTCTTCGCTATTATTTCCGCCATCATGTTAAGTTTGTGTGCGTAAAGTTACTGGCTGGTACAATGAAGGTTTTTCATCACATATCATTTTTATTGCTGTTAATGCCTCCACTTTTATTGACAGTGTTATTATTGTCTGTTACTGTTGTTGTTTTCTCATGCGTCTACACTTATGTTTTTATTTAAAAAAAATTTTTGTCGTGTTGCTGTTCAAATTATTAATGTTATTTTGGAAAACGTTGCTAATACATGAGATGTTTGCATTTTTTCCCTAAATTGGCTACAACTATTTTTAGAATCATTTTCCACCGTCACGACATACTGAAAATGATTTATTTTGTATTTGTTTATTTGGTATTTGATATTATTTCTCCCTGCCTCAAGGCAAAAAAGCAGACATAAAATTTCTTTCTCTGAATGGTAAGGTACATAATAGGTAAGTTCTTCCTCCTCTTCTTTGATATAGCAGCAACAAAATAAAATCTACAGTTCTAACATTTGTAAGAAAAATCAAACATTATAAATAAAATCAATGGGAGTTATTTCAATACACGATTTTCTGAGCTAAAATATAAGAATAACAACAAAATCGAAGGTGATGACGATGACGACGACGAAAGTTCTTTCTACTATAGGTACAGGGTCTGAAATTTTGTGGGAGGGGCTAGTCGATTACAAGGACCTAAGTGCTCCACTGGTACTTATTTTATCGACTCCCGAAGGATGAAAAGCGAAGACGTCCTGTGCGAAGTTTGAACTCAGAACGTAAGCGATCGGAAAAATTACTAGCAAACATCTTTTCCCTAATACTGACGATTCTGCCAGACTGCTACCTTAACAACAACAACAACAACAACAACACTTTTTCTAATTTAGATTCAAGGCTAGCAAATTTGTAGTAGAAGGGAGGTCGACCAATCATTATAATGTGGAGAACACTGTATTACGAGAGGATATGATTGAGGAACAGAGAGACCTCAGGATAAGACTCGAGGATATAATGGTTACAAAGCAGAGACCAAACCGGTGAATTTGAGAAGCTTCGGCCGTAACAATGGGAAACGCGCGACCCAGAAGGTTGATGGGATCCTGAAATACATTCTAACAAAAGGTCTACTAGAAACAAGGGGCTTGATTAGATCAGTTTCAATTTAATTAGGTGAACTTGTTAGAAAGAAAGAGAGGAAAGGATGCAGACAGAAAGAGCCATGGTGGGAGCAGAGAAGTGATGGTGACATTAAAAGCTTGCATATAGATCTGAGTCGCATAGAAGAATGGTTCAAAGGACAATGAAAACGTGCTAAAGAAGGTGCAAGGGTATATCTTAAAATAAAATTCCAAATAGAAAAGAATGGGTTCAAATCTGTTATCGAGACCCTAAAACAACGCGTTTGGGCAAAAACATTAAAGCTGCAACGCAACACTGATCGCATATCACAGTTCCAGCAAAACAGGTTATTCACATATAACCAGAGGCAGTTTTTAATATACTTCCTGAAGCAGTAGAAACCTGCCAATTTTGGAATAACATCTGGAGACAAGAGGTTGCTCACAACGACGGTGTTGAGTGGATTCATTCCGTGAGATCCGAACTCCATCGCCCTGAGACTCCACAACAGGACCATGTAGCATAACAACGGAATATGTAATTACACAAATAGGGGATGCAATAAGGGTAGAACACTTGCAGAAAACAGCACAGTTTGGAACCGCTCGAATACTCCGGAAGGTGCTCGAAAAATCAGAGGTGTTACCTTAGTTCATTGGTAGTGAACAGCTGACACCGCAGTACATCTACAACGTTAGAAGCTGTGCAAAGGCAATAGTAATAATAATAATAATAGTAATAATAACAATAATAATAATAATAATAGTAATAGTAATAATAACAACAATAATAATAATAATAATAAATAGAAATCACTGCAGCACCAACGGCAGAAGAATTGGAAGAATTCTGGAGAGAAATATGGTCGGCGAACGAACCACCAAAAAAAAGGAGTATCAAAATAACAAACTCGGCATCTGAACAACTTTGAACCCCCATAACAACTGAAGAGGTCACCCAGGCACTGCAAAGACTAAGCAACTGGAAGGCACCTGGGCATGACAAGATCCCCAACTTCTAACAGGAATGCACAAAAAGCTGGCTGAAAACTTTAACAACGTACTAGCAGAGCCAGAGACAATGCCTGAATGGCTCACGAAGGGGAAAACCAGCTTAATTCCCAAATCAAATGAAACAGAAAAACCAGAAAACTACAGACCAATAACCTGCCTCCCTACTATGTCAAGGCATTTACTGCAGTGATATCACAAAGGCTGAACAAGCACCTGGACGAAAACAAACTGTTCCCAGAAGAGCAGAAAGGATGCCGCAAAGGCTCATATGGCTGTAAAGATCAACTAATGATTAATAAAGCCATAACTGAAGACAGCCACAGAAAGAAGAAAGGCCTCAGTATGGCCTGGATTGACTACAAAAAGGCGTTTGATAGCATCCCCCACACATGGATCCTCGAAACACTAGCCATTAACAAAGTAGCACCAACAATCATAAAATTCATAGAGCACTCTATGAATAAATGGCAAACAGTCCTACACCTCCAAACAAAAGGAGGACTCATGAAAACCAAAGACATCCCCATTAGAAGAGGAATATTCCAGGGAGACACGCTCTCTCCACTCCTTTTCTGCTTGGCACTGTCACCTCTATCTGATATGCTAAATAGAACTGGATGCGGATATAAATGTTACGGCAAAACGATCAGCCACCTTTTATATATGGATGACCTAAAACTATACGCTGCAAATGACAAAAAGCTGGAAACACTATTAAAGACAGTTCATGGATTTACCAAAGAAATAGATATGAAATTTGGATTAGAAAAATGCGCCAAAGTAACCCTGAAAAGAGGAAACTAGTTAAGAGTAACAACATCACACTAGATAAAACCAATGAAATAAAAGAATTAGACCAAAGCCAAACTTACAAATACTTAGGAATCCATGAACTAGATAAGACACAACACACACAAATGAAATAAAAAATAAAAAAGAATATTATAGACGAGTTAGATCAATACTTAGATCTTAAAAATACTTAGATCAATACTAGATCTTAAAAATAAGATAATAGGTATCAACACTTTAGCTGTCCCAGTTATAAGTTACAGCTACAATATCCTTAACTGGACACGAAATGAACTGACCAAAATAGATAGGAAAACAAGAAAAATAATGACGGGATCTAGGATGCATCACCCAAAATCTGACATAGGAAGACTATATATACAACGTATAGAAGGTGGTAGAGGCCTTATACAGCTGGAAAACTACTATAAAATAACCACCATAGGACTGCAAAAATATCTACTTCAGAAGGAAGGAAAACTGATCCAGATAGCGGCAAAACACGAGCAAAACAAAAAACTGTTCTCAGTATTTAAGGAAGCTGACAAATACAAACAAGAAATCATACCACCTAATAAACACGAAGAAGAAGAATAAGATGAAGAAACAACAAAAGCTATAAAACAAATGAAATCCAAACTAAAAATAGAACAGCAACGAACCATGATAAAACGATGGCAAGAAAAGCCCCTTCATGGTAAATACTGGACTAAACTAAACGCAAAAGAAATAGACAAAGAAAAATCCCAGCAATGGTTGAGAAGCTCAGGACTCAAGCAGAAACAGAGGGATTTTTAATTGCAGCACAAGACCAAAGCCTCCCCACCAGAAATTACCAAAAACATGTAATGAAAAGAAATATTACAAGTAACTGCAGAATATGTGGAGATGGACAAGAAACAATAAATGATATTATCTCTAGCTGCCCAGTCCTGGCTAAGAAGGAATATATTCACAGACATGACAGAGTTGGAACCTACATACATTGGAAGCTATGCCAACATTATGGAATAACAACAGAAAAAGATGGTATAGGCACACACCAGAAAAGGTCACAGAAAACGAGAAAGCAACCATACTCTGGGATATGCCGATACACACAGACAGAGAAATTAAGGCCAACAGACCAGATATAGTTGTCAGAGATCATGAAGAAAAAAATGCTTTCTAATTGATGTATCAATACCGGCTGATGACAACGTGTCTCTAAAAGAAATGGAGAAACTCTCAAAATACAAAGACCTGGAAACAGAGGTAACTAGAATGTGGAATCTGAAAACAGAAACAATTCCTATCATAGTAGGTGCATTAGGCATGATAAAAAAATATTCAGACAAATACATAACAAAAACACCAGGACTTACAAACACATATAACATACAGAAAATTGCACTACTAGGCACTGCACACATCCTACGCAGAACACTTTCCATACAATAACCATCAGAGCATCACAACAAATCACAGCACATACCCAAGGCACACAGAGCTGCGCTCGGTAGTGAAGTGAAAGCACGCTATAAAAATAAAACTACTGAATAATAATAATAATAATAATAATAATGATAGTCCTTTTAACAACAGGCATAAAACCTGAATTTTGTGGGGAGGGATATAGTCGATCACATCTCCAAGTACTCAAGTGATACTTAATTTACCGACCACGAGAGGATAAAAGACAAAGTTGACCTCGGCGTTCTAAGTGTAAATCTATCCAGTCGAACTTTGTCTTCATCCTTCTGGGGGTCGATAACAAAGTATCTGTAGTGACGCTATACAGCGGCGCGCGCGCGCACCGTCCATTCCTGTTTCGCGCGTCCGGGGTTGGTGCTTTCACCACCGGAAGTAGGAATTTGCTGACGTGGCGTTTGGCTTGTATGGCGAAGGGAAGGTGAACCTTAAAAGGGGTCCGGAGTGATAGCAGCAGCAGGCAGTGACTTGAGACATGGCTATCGAAGGCAACGGTCACGTATATTTTTACGTCTGCGTTTTGTGTTTCTTTGACGGGTAGAATTCTGGATTATTAAAGCAACGGAAAGTGATTGCTTCTCGCACCCCCAAAAGGTCCAGAGAAGATATTCACACCCATCTCTCGTTACAGTGGTGACACCCGACGTGATTCTGGTCTAAAACCAGAGATCACTTAACAACAAAGAAATCCAGTTTTTCTGCGAAGTCGGAACACGATTAACTCTACGCATTCATCTTTCGACGATTTGTTTCCGTCCTCTCGGACCGTTATAGAAGGAGCCCTTTTCTTATTCTTCAACAATGATGACGGACGCCATCATATCATCGATGCCTTTTCTCTACCGTCGTCATCGTCGTCTTAGAACTTCACGTCGTCGTTATCTTCGTCGCCATCAACACTAAGAACAATGTTGTCTCAAGTCCACTACAGTCGCCTTCCACCACCACCGTCGCCTTTCAACACCGTCGACCAAGATGTACATAGCAACTCGCGGAACTTTAGCTTTCACGCTGTTCGTGCATAGCGCGCCAAGAATTAACAGCCCAGCACTATCTACGAGATTCTTCTGTTCCAGTTAACCTGTCACAGCATTGAAGCCACAACCGCTACACGATATGTGTTCAATCGGAATCTGCATTTGTGATCTCAACATTCTGTTACAGAACGAACTGCTATTGTGCATCAGGCTATTACAGACTGGTAAATTAACTCCATTGTCTGGAATAGCCCTGAGAGACATTTTTTCTATGCGCTGTATTTATTTTTTTGCTCGCATTTCACCTTGTATGTATTTTTTTCGCACACACGTACACACACATAAATGCTATCTCTCTCACATACATACGTCACACATGCTTTTCTCGCTTGTTTTTTTTTCCATGCTAAATTTTGCCTTTTGTGGACACACCTCATTTCTATAGACCCTAGGGGTCACGTATACATAGAGAGGGTTGTTTGTCCATTATAACGCGCCGGCATGCCATACTTTTGTTCCTGTACGAACGAGGCATATAATCGCTCAACCACTGGCATATTCATTGCTGTTTTTCGGTCTGGCAAGCTCTATTGCATTTCATGCGCCTTTGCTTCGCACGTGTATTGCCTTGTTTTTGCAACACGTTTGCGTTAGCTTAATTCTTTTCCCTGTTAGACCCCTGTTGGTCACGTAATTAACAGAGAAAATTATCTGTGTCACGCATCACACCAGCATGCTTGCACTGTCGCCTTTTGTGTTACTGGCGATCTATCTGTCGATTCCATTTCCTCTCCTGCAGCAATTGACTTAACTGCTATTTCGCAGGATCAACTACCTTTACAGAAGTTGGATTTAATTTCGCCTAGGTTCATTAACTGTGAGTTTGCTTTCCTCCCGCTCCCTACAGCGGAAGGCTCTATACTTTGTGACGTATCCACTTTCACGCATGCACCTTTGATTTTGCTCATTTTGAGTATTTTTTCCTTTTGGTAAATTTCTTATGTATGATGTAAATTTTGCCATTTTTATTATATTGTGTGCTATTTGGTTATCTGGTATCCACCTTGAGTTTTATAGTCACTACAAGGAATTTTGTGTCGTGCTTTCGCACTGGGGTGGAGCTCTGTAGTGACGCTACACAGCGGCGCGCGCGCGCACCGTCCATTCCTGTTTCGCGCGTGCGGGTTGGTGCTTTCACCACCGGAAGTAGGAATTTGCTGACGTGGTGTTTGGCTTGTATGGCGAAGGGAAGGTGAACCTTAAAAGGGGTCCGGGGTGATAGCAGCAGCAGGCAGTGACTTGAGACATGGCTATCGAAGGCAACGGTCACGTATATTTTCTCTCTGTCCGAATTTGATTCTAGCAGCAGTCGGCCGAAAGCTTTTAACCAAATTGTTGCCGACCACATCATCTTCCCTGTTCCGGACGCCATCTTTAACCCGTTCTGTTTTTAGCGGCTGAACATTGTAAATATTGCAATCGATTAACTTTCAGCCTTGCGCGCCCAGAACCAAGGACATCAGATATACCACTGATTTCTCACCGGTATAAAACAATAAAGTATATCTATTTTTTACGTCTGCGTCTTGTTGTTTCTGACTGGTAGAGAATCTGGATTATTAAAGCAACGGAAAGTGATTGCTTCTCGCACCCCCAAAAGGTCCAGAGAAGATATTCACTCACATACTCGTTACATATCACTCAAGTATTGGGTTGAAATCATCGATTTGTCCCTACCCCGCCCCTATCTGAAACTACGTTCTATGTCATATGCTTTTATATTAGTATCGAACTTCTGATTTGCTTTTCATCATTCATGGGTTGATAAACTATATCTGAGTACTCCACATGGATTTAAACAATCGATTTATTGACTTCTTAAGTAAAATTGAAGCCTTGTGCTTAATGTAAAAAAATAATAATTAATCGTCACCAAGGAAACTCTGGACAGAAATATATTAACGAATAAATAAGGAAATTGGAAAATGATTAAAAGATGTTAAACGGTTTCGTGATTTGAAGTAAGGCAATGAGTGTTGTTAGAAGGAAGGGCGTTACCATTCTCCGCTCTATCATCATTATTGTTGTTGATGGTCGCCGTCGTCCTCGTTGTCGTCGTCGTCGTCGTCCTCTTCCTACCCCCTCCCCTCCCCCTCCCCTCCCCTCCCCTTCCCCCCTCCTCCTCCTCATCATCATCATCACCGCCACCACCAGTACCAGCACCACCAGCACCAGCACACCAGCACCAGCACCAGCACCAGCACCAGCACCAGCAGCACCAGCACCACCAGCACCAGCACCAGCACCACCAGCACCACCACCAACCACCACCACCACCACCACCACCACCACCACCAACATCAACAACAACGTCATGTGATTGCAGAGTGGCTAGGGCACTGAGCTAAATGATGCTTTATAGCATTTAGTTTCGTCTCAATGCGTCTTGACTTCAATCATTATCGACTTTATTTATTTTTCGCTCGTCTGGGGTTCATTAGATAATAAATAACCTGGCAAGTATGCAACTTACACGAATTTTGTGTCGAAGAAATCGTTATTATTACTTGATTTCAAAAATACCCATAGCAACTTTGAAACAAATACATATTGTGTTATGTTTTGATCTGTGATGTTTAGCGCGAGTATTATGAATAAAATTTATAACCAGAGAGGTTAAGGAATATCTCTTTAAATTAGTAAGAAAGAGGAATTTATGTTGTTACTTAATGTCCCAGAAATATAGTTCACCGTCGTTTATTATGTGTGAACTTCTTTCACTAAAATATGACACGAGAATTTGGTAAGGTGAGCGGTGTTGTTAAGCAAGAAGAAAGGTCAATATATAACCAGAAAGGTCAGCAGATAATCAGAAAAAGGTCAGTAGGTAGTCACGTATGGAATGGATGTAACTGAAAAATGAGATTCGTGTTTGTATATGTAAGATTACTTAATTTAATATGGGTGTCATTTCCGATTTAGAATTTATAAAGCCTTCTGCGTACGAAAAGCAAACGGTAGTTTTCTATATCACACACACACACAAACGGACACGGGCACACACACACACGGACACGCACGCACACACACACACACACACATACGGCCACGCACGCACGCACGCACAACGCAGTCTTACACACATACACACACATGCACACTTACACTCACACTGCACAAATTCAAACACTTATATGTACACCTACATTTTCACATATACTCAAGGAAGAATACAGAATATTAGGAAACTATCCGAGACCACATGCGTAAATAAATACAGTGAATATCCAATAGTACACTTTTCTTGTATACATATATATACATTCACCTAATTATACATTGTAACGTATGTGGGGTTACATATTTTATATCTTTGTTTATCAACATATGAACTGTTTCTTGCCACTATGGAGAATGAAATATCAATTAAAAAAAGCCAACCATAGGGGAGCCTGTACATGGAATACTGATATGCTAGAGATAGCAACTAAATCGCCTTCAAATAATGCTTTAGCGTCTTAGAAAACTAGGACGTATTAAATAACGCAGTCCCATGTCCGCTGAACATAAAAATAATATTTATATTCATTTAATCATGGGTCGTTCATTCGGAGCTAGCTGGCAATAAACAAAAACGTGTCAAAGTTTGTGTACTTTTAACTTTGGTATATAATTATTTCCTTCATATGTCAGGTTGCATTTCATGTTGGGAAAGAAACAAATGCGTCTTTGATCTTAATTGATATACCTAATCAAGATAATATTTCTCCCTCTTTCATAACATAATCCCATTTATCTGGCAAACTGTCAATTCCTCGGGCGTAAAATTCTTCAGATTTCGAAATGAAGAAACATTCAATATCTTTCCAAAAGTAATAAGTTGTTTTCCTTGTAAATAATTACTGCAATGATGTGAAAAGATAGTCAAATGGAGCAAAGCCAGGGGGGTAAAGAGGAATGAGACGAAGTGACTTGATCAATATGTGGTCTTGTAATATCGTGTAAGAGCAATATACCTACACGACTGGCCAATGATGGGTGCTTTTATATTTAAATTTTGATACATATTATTGCTAGTAACCTTAAGTTGTTTCTCTGAGTATGTAACGGCAGAATAACGTAGCGGCAAACGAAATACCTATTTCTTTACTACCCGCAAGGGGCTAAACATAGAGTGAACAAACAAGGACAGACAAAGGGATTAAGTCGATTATATCGACCCCAATGCGTAACTGGTACTTATTTAATCGACCCCGAAAGGATGAAAGCAAAGTCGACCTCGGCGGAATTTGAACTCAGAACGTAGCGGCAGACGAAATACCGTTAGGCATTTCGCCCGGCGTGCTAATGATTCTGCCAGCTCGCCCTCCTGCGTTCTAAATTGCTATAATGATATCATAGGCACAACACCTCATGGTTATATAGAAACTTTAATATCATTAATACGTAAAACAAAATAAGACCACGGGTGTGATTTGGTAACATTTACCATGCTTTCACTATGATATGTAAAGCAGGGCCTAAAACATTATACAAGGATATGAATATACGTTCCGGTTTCAGTACTGTACTGTCTTAAGTCTTCGAAATATTCCATACAAATGCTATCCATTTGTACTGATAATGGTGGATAGATAAATAACCTTTTTCCCTTTTGGGTGAATTTACTTCTTGATCTGGAAGTCAACAGTACTTATAAATCATGTCGCATAAAAACGTTGCATAACACGAAGATACCAACTGATGACACCGAGGACATGCTGCACATACAACATGTCCTTATTTTATTAGTTGGTATGTTTACCCGTTGATGGTGTATTTGGCCTGTTTTTCTCTAATTCTGACAACTGACAACTGACAATACTTCGTCCGTTGTAAATAGGTTAATCAAATCAAGGCAGGTCATTTAGCATGACAAGATTAGTATGTTCTTTAGCAATTAGATATTCTGTGGTAGCTTATTTAATGCAAAGATAATCAAGAAGCTAACGATGAATAATAATGCGTTAAGGAAAAATAAACTATATTGGCCTTTGATTAATATAATTATTTTTCTGGAAGCGATGGGGTGGTTTCGGTGTTATTATGGCCTCATCAGCAATTATGAACTCTATTGCAATTGATAAAATAGTAGTAGAAGAATTATAAATAAATGTACGAAAATGTACACAGGGTAACTTAGAAAACTGGAATTACTTCGAGATTTAACATAACTACTGTTTTTCACGCAGATGGTGTCGCTTTGTAAATGGCTCGGTATTAATTCTATAAATTCTGTTAAATTAGCTTATAAACAAGAAATGAGTAACCTAAAACACATTCCTGAAATCGAACCTTTCTATATAATCCACTGTTATTCAGAAGCAGAATGTAACGGTTTTAACAAAACCCACTGAGATTCTACTCTATCTGAAAAAGTTCAGCGATTATGCAAAACTATCTGAAAATTACCCGTTACAAAAGCACTACCAAAATAAAACAGAAACAAAGAGATGCAAAAAGCGTACAAGTTGTATTTTGCATGCATATATGTAAGTTATTTTAAAGACGCGGACATAGCTTTATGGTACAAATGTTGCCTTTACAACTACCTGTTTCCGCATTAGATCCCACTTTAAACAATAACTCGTGCTATAGCTTCTTGTTAGCCTTCATACATGAAATGAAACAGTTACATTGGAACTGTACAGTAAGCCATTGCATTTGCGAGCGCGCGTACCTTGATAGAAACGTGGGGGTAACAATACATTATACGGCATGTTTTCGGCGTTTTTAGAACTGAGGGAGTATATTCGTCTCAGGTCCCACTACAATCAGTTTCTAGGAGAAAAAAAGATAGGTGGCCAGAAAGAAAGAGTAAGGGATTTAGAAGAATTGATTCGAGTATAGAACTGGTATTTTATCTATTGACCCCGAAAGAATGAACAGCAAATTGACCTCGCTGGGATTTGAACTCAGGCTGTAGAGAGTCGGAAACAATTGCTGCAAAGCAAACTATCTGTGACTCTGCCGACTCCACCTTATGTGTATATATGTGTATACGTGTATGTTAGTGAGCCTGTGTGTATGTTTGGTTGCTAGTTTGTATGTGTGTGTGTATGTGTATGCGTATGTGTGTGTGTATGTGCGTGTGGGTGTATGTGTGAGTGTCTGCTTGCTACTCTCGTGTACTTTGTGTCAAAAAGCATAACTTGCCGATTTAATAAATATTGATTCGATAAAATAAGTTGCAGACTGGAATCAACTAAAACCGTAGAATGAGGTGCCACAGCATGGTCGCAACCACTGACAGAAATCAGGAAAAATAATAAAAGAATAAAACGACTTTAGGCGGTTCAGAATAAACAAAGACTTTAATGCTAAATCGAACTGCTATCATGAATGCTGAACAGATGATACGAAACAGAAAAGCATATATTGCTATGGAATGAAAAGTCCATATTTGATAGAAGACCAGAATGAAATCAAAGAAGCAGTGCACATGACGGTTGTTGTTAGCTCAGTGAGTAAGCTTAGCGCTGATATTAGTTCATTGTGGCCGCCATTATTAACAGGTAATGTTAAATAACATTATATTGCAACAATAATTATTTGTACATCGATGGTCTAGTGAATAAAAACATTATTAATACCCGTGGTTTAGTAATAAAGGTTCCTACATAAATTGTGTAGCCAACTGCAGGTAATTTAAGCCATTATCTGTAATGCTTTCATTACGAATTTCGCACGTTCTACTGTCCAGGTAAACTAATTATTGTTAAGCTAGTAGCAAGGATGTTTGCTAATGATTTTCGCAATGACGACAACAGAATCACGAAATTCTCCGGAACTGGGTATAATTAATTACGCTTTAGCTATTTTAGAACATACATAGGTGTCTGTTGGAAAATGTCATTTAAAAATGTTACATTTTAATAGTTTGCTCAATGATGTAAGATTTAATTTAAATCGCTGGTCTGCTTTATCTCTTGAATAAGAAATTAGAGGAATAGGAATCCACTACTAATAGATATAGAAATCTATTGCCAAGAAAGCAAACACAAACAGGTTAACTATTGTAAGCCAACACCAATCTGAACAATTGCTAGAAAAATTTGTTTCTTAAATAATATTGACCGACCGCATCAACAATCTAGTGAACATACAGAGAAGTACTTATGACTGTAACAACAATAAATAACCAGCAAAACCAACATAGGAACCTCAAACTTGTCATTCGACCTGCTAAACATAGTAGCCAATATTTTTAAAGGAAGCATACTACTGTCTTTAAAAATAGACACAGTAGATAATGTACACCTCGATAAACAAAAAGACAGAATAATCTCAGATAAAATATGGATTTAGTAGACGGAAACTGAAAGAAACTCTTCATATATATATATATATTATATATATATATATATATATATATATATATATATGCGTGCGTGCGTGCGTGCGTGCGTGCGTGCGTGCGTGCGTGCGTGCGTCTTTGTATCTTTTTGTTTGAACCACCTCCCTCCACACTTGGCAACTGGGTAAACGGGGTATGCAGATCGCACAAGGTGACCACTGTATATATATGTATTGTTGTTCTTGTTGAAGGTATGTTACGATTAAGGAAGAGGACATCTAATTTGGTTATCATACAGGGCGGCCAAAACCCAGGACAAAGTCAAAGAAACGCAACACTTTTCCAGAACTTCTGAAGATTGTATCTGATTGCATGTAATTTAAATCATTTATTAAAAATAGTTCAAGCGACAAATAAAAAAAATTATTCCTGTATTTTGACTGCGGTATTTTTAAGGACCACAACTTGAGCGTTTAAATAGAATGAAAACTGAAAATGCAATACTATGAAAGACTACTACTACACAGATAATTTTCATTGAGAAAATGTTTCTTAATTTTCAAATTTCTATACTACGTTGAATTTATGAACTTGCCAGTTTTCACGAAGACCCAGTGACCAAACAATAAAAAAAAAAACAATTAAAATTAGACATGAAAAATTAATAGAATAAACATGACACAAAAATACACATTCCTCTCTAAGACACGTTTTTCTCACTCACTGTCCCGGCTACCCTCTAGATTCTGGCTTTGTTCTGAAATTTGGTACCATCGGTGTAAGGAGAATCCATTCATTTCATCACTCATGTATATTATCTTGATTTCATTCCAGCTACTTTACCTCAAAATTTCCATCCACTATTCCTCTAAGATCATCTGGTATTTCTTTTTCTTACAAATTCTTTCGATTACCAACACTTAGATTTTTGCGGGGTAGTTTACGACTCGCATTAAAGCATCAATCTCACATGACTTCATTCTGAAGTACTCATTTTCAGTGGTTTTAGAGTACATAACTGCTCTTCTTGTTTCTGTACTCATCCTAAATATCCTTGAGAACTGTTTAATTCTAAACTCAATCATCGATGTCTCTGTAGTTTCAAATGATCTCATCTTTGAGGCAAGGCACTTGATATTATCCTACTGCATACGACCCTAACTTCTATCTCTGTTCTACATCAATTTACCTCACAGACTGAATCCCCATTAGCTTTATGCTGAATAGCTATGGCCGAAAATGTGTTCTATATATCTGAGAATCTAAGAGGTGGACAAAATCAATCTTCCTAGTTCGATTAGATCACTCACACAATCACAACTAAATCCCACAAGCCTTCTATAACACTACCACTTTGTCAGCATCATCTTGGACACTTTTATCTATCAAAGCCTATACAAATGCAAAGAAAAAAACTTTCGTGCATCTCACGGTCAGCCCACCTAAAAATGGCTGCAATGTGTTCTACCAGCATTGACAAACCCTCATCCTCATCATTTCTTAATCAAGTTCTGTCATCAGCAATCACGTTTCACTTTTCTAACTCCTCCCAAATCCCTTCACAATTTACTAATCTTCAATACGTCCATTTTCATTTTAACCTACAAACAGTAACCTTATATGAAAGCTGTTGTAATCGCTCCTAATTAACATACCCAGCGTTTATACGTCGATGCAAATTTCTACCTTAGCCAAATTCCTTAATCCCTTTGTCTTCAGTAATAAACCTCAATCTTGGAGAAAAGTTGCTTGTAACTAGGCAACTTAACGAGGACTTTCCATCGCTCACCTCTTCGAACGAATTTCTTATAAACTGCATAATCACAGCATGTGTCCATCTAGACTCTATCAACTTTAGTGAACTCCTATCATCTGATGTGAAACTCGACAGATTTCCTTCAGTACACACACCTAATTTGACAATGGTTCCTCTTTTGAGTCAAGAAATATTTAGACATTGTCAGCTAACTGAATTCTACAAAGGTTAAGTAAAAACAACATCGGATTACCACTTATACACACACTAAGATCCTATCCACCATTCAAATGAAAGCCATTTTAACTAAATACATCTGATTCATTCAGAAACAATAATCAGATTTTACAGATGGTGTGTTGTTTCATCTCACTAACTGTTACACCTCTCGTATAACCCGGTGCTACTTCTCTAAACTATCTAATTGCATTACTCCTCCAATCAGGGCTATCCGACTAATTCTTATCATTACGTGACCCTGACTGTGTCGCATTCCCAGATTCTGCACTAAATACTTCACCCAATTCCTCCTCTGCAACTTTTTATTATTTCCTGCAACATTTTATA
>NC_042997.1:21580541-21613041 GCF_006345805.1 Octopus sinensis | reverse complement strand
ATGGACCAGCACAAGATCGTTTTAGAAAGGATATTATCCAGTTAATGAAGCACTTCGGACTTAGTATAACTATAGATACTAACTTGACGGTTGTCAATTTCTTAGACGTTTCCTTAGATCTTAATAAGAATATTTATAAGCCTTATAGGAAGCCCAATGATAGACTAAGTTATATTAATGTAGGTTCATGCCATCCCCCTATAGTATTCAAAAATTTAGTTAAAAATATTAGTAAGAGGATTTCTAGCCTCTCATCTGATGAGGACATCTTCAATAGCGTTGCCCCAATTTATAATAAGGCTTTAAAAGATAGTGGTTTTAGCGATAAAATAAAATATACACCTATCACTAGCCCAACAGTAAAGAAAAGGAATAATAGAAATAGGAAGGTCATCTGGTTTACGCCCCCTTACTCACCCGAGGTGGCCTTCAATAGGTAAATATTTCCTAGCACTGATAGATAGACATTTTCCAGTTAACCATACTTATAGGAAACTCTTCAATAGACACAATTTAAAAATTAGTTTTAGTTCAACTACCAATTTTAAAACATAATCAAACATAACATACAAAAAACACAAGAAGAAAACAGCTGTTCATGCAGGAATAAAGAATTGTGCCCGCTAAATGGAGCTTGCATGTCCAAGACCATCATATATGAAGCTACCGTAAACTCTATAACCACTAAAGACACCGTTTCGACGAAGAAATACGTGGGCCTTACAGATGGTAATTTCAAGGCCAGGTTCAATAACCACACTTTGAGCTTTAGGCACTGGAACAAAAGAAAAGCGACACAATTGTCTAATCATATTTGGTCTTTAAGAGATAAAGGTGTCGATTATAACATACAATGGAAGATGTTGGCCAGATGTAAGCCCTATACTAACGGCAGCGGAAGGTGCGGTCTATGCGACATGGAGAGATGGCTTATCTGGAAAAGCAGCTTAGACCCTACTACATGTCTAAATACAAGGACAGAGCTTTTCGGATCATGCCCACATGTGACTAAGTTTCTGTTACGTTTTTGGTCCCCTAAAGAAAACAGATAGAACATGCTTTCTATGATATGTCCCAAGAAGAATTTATATATTTTTATATATTTTTTATATATTTTTTATGTATTTTTATATAATTTTTATGACGAAAAATGCGAGCGATGTATAAGAACGCAGGCAAGCAGAGTTATAACAGAGTAATTTCCCTTTATTTAACGGTATTTTTTCATAACGTTTTCAAATAGCCAGATAACCGAAGAGATGGTGTTGTGGATTTCCACTTCGGCATCTGAAACTCAGAGTTTTATCTTGACTACCGAGTAATGTAACATATTGTATAGATAAATTTCCTCTATTTACATAATATTGAGGTCTCTTTCTTTCTTTTGTTATCTTACCGTTTTATCAATATATATATAATATATATTATATATATATATATATATATATATATATATATATATATATATATACATACATACATACATACATACATATATATATATATATATATATATATATATATATATAATATATATATATTATTTAATAGACACAATACATGTTTGTATGTGCTACTAATAGTTTTATATGTGAAGAAATACTTGAAACATATTCATCAGGCACAAATCACATGTCAGAATGAACTAAAATTTAAATGAGTGCAGATACACGAAAAGTTGAGGAGGAAGCATATGGAAAACATGCAAGGTTAAAAAACGGAAAACGGAAAACGAAAAAGTAAAAAGTAAAAAAGAGGTAAAAGAGCTATCTCCCTTAGTCCTTAAACTATAAGGCTGGAAAGATATCAACAAGTTAATCACATATAGGCGGAATTTCCCAATTCTTCCAAATGTACTTAGACATATGTTTACAACCGCTGTAAACTATATTTAGCTGAAAGAGCACAGATCCTTCTCAGATCTAAGATTCTATCCCTAACTCACTACTAAACTCTAGGTCTGAAATTTTCAGCTTTATGCCTGTATATATTTGTGTGTGTGTGTGTGTGTGTGGTGTGTGTGTGTGTATGTATGTATATATATATATATATATATATATTATTGAGATTCATTTGAATTAGTTACTTAAGTTTAAGCATCAAATCAGTGCGGTATTATCCGTACAACTCAATGTAAGATGAATAAAATCAAAATAAGCTACAGGATATCGAGAGGTGATACAGTACGATCGTTTCAAGCGGCCCCATTTAATTGAACAATGTAATCATTGTATCAATTTAAATATTTAAATATTAATGTGTCCGGCTGATTAAAAATGCATTTAAATTGATGTAATGATTGCATTGTTCAATTAAATGGAGCCGCTTGAAACGGTCGTACTGCATCATCTCTTGATATCATGTTGCTTAATGATGGATAAGCTGGGCATTCGTCGTGACAAGACGTACTTTTCGTAGCTCCGGTCAAGTCAGTAGCCAAAGAAGCATATTTCAACTCAAGCCAGCAGAAACTCTCCTTATTTTGAGTCCCAGAACTTTTGAATTCTACAATTCTACTTTTCTACTCTTTTACTACCATCGGAGGAAAAATTTATACAAATCTATATACAACCTGGAGAAAGAAAGATAAACCAAAACTAAACCCAAGACTAGTTCTAAAACTAGTCCCGTGAGTACAATTCTTTTCTCTTGATCTGTATTAAACACACCGCTCATCCTGATTTGTACTAAATACACTGAACTCTCCCACACACACTCAGATATAGCCACGCATTTCCGAATATATTGACACAAACTTTTCAACGGTGTATTCACTATTATACATCAAGCCATCAATAACTGACGTACTGTGTATAATACTGCCCCACTGAATATGGCCAATGATATTCAAAAAGGCCACTGGGTTGATAATGAAATTACTGCACTGATAAATGCTTGGTACACTCACCATAATGAAGCTAATGCTTAAAGTAAAATAGCTGAAACATTAGCAAAACAATCCTTTCACAGATCTGTAAAACAGATCGAAAATAAAATAAAAGAGATTGTAAGAACATTTCCTATTTTCCACACGCACATGGCAACACTAGAAGCCATCCTTGTCAATGAATGTAGTGCACCAAATGACCCAACTCCAACAGGTCAGGGGTCACTTCAACGACCCGATAGCCAGCAACAAACATCTGACCTAATTCCACCCAACACTACCTTGGCAAGCCAGGACTCACTATCACAACAACAGCCTGCTTCTGCTACTACATTGGAAGCACCTTGTTTAGCACCAGTATCTTACCCGATTCCACCCAGCCCTACTGTTGCAAGTCAAGCTTCACTGCTGCTACAGCAACAGCAACAACAACAAAAACAACACTCTGCTATTGCTACTAAATAGGACCACTGACCAACGGGCCTGCCAGAATAGAAAAACCACTACTACACCCACGTCAAACACCTCGCCGTTACTATTCTCAAGGCAACTGTAGATTTGGCCCCAGTGGCACCAACAACAAGGGATGCTGTGCTTTTTTCCATCCTACCTTATGTCGTAGACTTGTTATGGGCACCTGTCCATTTGGTATAACGGGAAAAAACTGCCCTCACCTCCACCCCAAATACTGTCCTAAATACAGAGTCCATGGTCCTGATCCCAAATATGGATGCACAAAAGGCAATGGATGCACCTTCTTCCATCCTAAACTGTGCCAAACTTCTGTGTCATTAAGGATGTGCCTGAACCCAGAATGCAACCATTACCATCTGAAGGGCACAAAACGATCGCAAAATAAATATAAACAGCAACAGAGGAGATCTACGACAACAACAAAAACAAAATACAACCACGTTTTCCCTCCTACAATCAAACAACAAAAACAGAACCATGAAAAAACCATAACACCAAATAACATAAACATGAAATATGTATCCTCTGACCAAGTGGCAAACCAAAGAGGCAACTCTTTTTTATTGACTTACCTAGAAAATATGAAGGCCGACCTAAGCAAGGATATCCAACGAGCTATCAGCAACCATCTATGCAAATCACAAGGACCACACACCCACTACCAACAAGAAAATCATACACACACAGCTCCATACAAGAACTACCCACATTGTTACTACTGAACAACATAAAACATAACTTAGAACAATGCAAACATCAAACTTCCCTTACCTCGACATTTCTGTTAAATGTACGTGGCATCAACCCATCAATTATTGCCCAAAAATGGAAGATCCCATCTATAGAGAGTTGGCTTGCCGAAACGGCACATTGCTTCCCTTTCTTTATCCTTACTGAGACTCACCTGAACAACACCCATATGGACGCCGAGGTGAAAATAAAAGATTTCACCATTGTTCGTGCGGATCGCACAGACCGAAATAAGGGAGGGACAGCCATCTTTATCCATGACTCCTTTTCACTTGATGCCAAGGACATATTTTCCAATGGCTATTGTGAATCTGTATCACTATTCAGCAAGGCCAAGGACATAATCATTGTTGGTCTTTACATGCCTCCCCAAGCACCTCTAAAGTGCTTTGAAGTGTGCCTTAGCAAAGTCAAGTCCTTCTTTCGGAAGTATAACTCCGGAAACATACTAGTGATGGGTGATTTTAACCTCCCTCGTGTGAACTGGCCCACAAATACTCTGAAGTTAGGCAAATGCTCTACATCAGATAGAGCAGCAGCAGAACTGCTCTTTAATCTAATGGATGAATTCTTCCTGACTCAGCTAGTATTCGAACCAACGAGACAGAATAAAACGATCTTGGATCTGGTATTGACCAATCACTCTAGCTTCGTTCACAGTATTTCAGTTGAAAAAACCCTCCTCTCAGAATACTCCATGGCATTCATTTGACAACATAAACTTCCACAAAGCGGACTGGGGAGCAATCAGAAAGGATCTGTCTTTCATCGACTGGTCTTTTACTCTCAATTCCACCCATATTGAGGCCGCATGGCAGCACTTTGAAAACATTGTCACCTATACATGCTCTAAATACGCTCCCACGAAATCTACTAACACAAACAGAAACCGGCTCCCTAAAAAGAAAAAAACACTCATCAGGCGCATCAAAAGACTCAATAAAAGAATCAACCAATTAAAATATTCCCACATACAACATCCACATTCAACAACAATGAAAAGGCTAGAGCTGGAAAAACTTCATCTGCAGACCGACATGAAAACCTCCATTGAAAATCAAAGAGTTGTGGAGGAACAGTGGGTAATCAAAAATATCAAACGGAACCCAAAAGTGTTCTATTCTTATGCAAATAAGCATAGAACCACTGTCTCATCCATTGGGCCATTGATTGATGATAACGGCATTCCCCAACACGATGCTAAAGAAATGGCAGAAATACTGCAGAAACAATACTGTTCTGTCTTTAGTGTTCCCACTGATACTGATATTGACGTAAGAGAAGCGAACGAAGTTGATTCCCAACATAAAATCTCAGACATAACCTTCACTGCCACTGACATCGTAGCAGCAATAAATGAGGTCAAATACTACTCTGCTGTAGGCCCTGATAGATTCCCCGCTAGTCTCCTCAATTAATGTAGACACCAACCTCTGGAGAAATTCGTTAGACGCAGGTTATATACCGAAACAGTTTCTATCCCAGTCAGTCATCCCGGTTTTCAAACAGGGAAACAGATCTCTCGCAGTCAACTATCGCCCAATCTTACTCACCTCCCACATCATTAAAGTGTTTGAAAGAGTGTTAAGATCAAGGATAGCTGACTTCCTGGAGGCCCACAAACTCCTAAATGCAAATCAGCATGGCTTTCGCTGTGGCAGAGACTGTCTAACACAGCTCTTACACCACATTGAAGATATACTCAAAGCCTTGGGAACAGGTTCGAACTCTGATGTCATATGTCTTGACTTCAATAAAGCGTTCCACAGGGTAGACCATAATATCCTACTCTCAAAATTGGCAAATGTTGGAATCCGTGAAAAAGTTCTACACTGGATTAAGTATTTCCTGGCGAATAGAACACAACATGTTGTAGTTGATGGAGTGCACTCAAGCCCAGCAAAAGTCACCAGCGGTGTCCCCCAGGGGACTGTCTTGGGCCCGCTACTCTTTATAATCTATATAAACGACCTTTCCAGTGTCGTACATTACTGCAAAGTGAAAATATTTGCTGATGACACTAAGCTCCAGTAAATCGTCAATGAAGAAGCAGACCGAACTCAACTCCAGTCTGATCTATATGCTGTGAGTGAATGGGCAGACAGAAACAAAATGCAACTGAATGAGGGAAAATTTGAGCTGATGCATTTTGGAAGAAATTCCTCACTAAAACAGCCATACTCTCTTCCTTCAGGGGAACCGCTCACAGCCTCTAACAATATCAGAGACCTGGGTGTAATTGTTGATGACGATCTCAGTTGGAGTGCACACATCAACAAGAAGGTCGATATAGCTCGTAGGATGAGTTCCTGGATCTTAAGAACTTTCCGGTCCAGAGAACAAGGTGTCATCATACCACTTTTCTCCTCCTTTGTACGAATACTGCTGCCCACTGTGGTCTCCCCATACAAGACAAAACATCTCGAGGATTGAATCACCCCAGAGGGCACTCACTAAACGAATTGAAGGCATGGCTGCTCTCGATTATTGGGATCGCCTTAAAGCCTTGAAACTCTACTCTCTCCAGCGTCGCCGTGAGCGGTACATCATTTGTACGATGTGGAGAATATACTGCCAACTTTGCCCAAACGACCTGAACATTAGCTTCAAGGTTCATCCAAGACTGGGACCACGGGCCATACGTCCCCTGCCCAATTCAAGATCACAACATGCATGTACACTGCAACATAATTTCTTTTCCTCAACAGGCCCTGCCCTATTTAACATTGTCCTGAAAGAGATCAAAGAGGAAAAGGATCCCATCAACTTTAAACGGAGTCTGGATAGATTCCTTCAAGGAATACCAGATAACCCACCCATAATTGGATACAACTCACCCAACAAAAACTCACTACTTGAATGGACCATAAACAAAACTTGACTTAAACAGGATTCAGATAATCCTATCAGGTGGTGCTATTAAGTTAGACATGGCCTGGACCAATCTTTGGTTGAAACATATCTAAGTTTTATATATATATATATATATATATATATATATATATATATATATACATACATACACATATATATGTGTATACATACACACACACACAGACATATAATTATATGCACAAGATGCAAAGCATATTCGAGGACATTTAATTATCAGTAAATTACTCTCTTCAAAATAGTTAAAACGATTTTATTTCTTTTAGATTTTGCTAGCCCTGAAAAATACAAGAAATGAAAAGACATGCAATCATTGATATTAGATACACACCGAGTGATAAATTGTCAACTTTCTAAGTGCTGCAAGATCTTTTGTACGCAAAGATAGGGCGGAATTGAATGCTTCTACCAGGAAAGGTTCAACTGCATTGTTGAGGGAAAAACAATATTGTAAACGTTCGGCCATTATAAGATCGTCGCAATTTATCCATCTGGTTCAAAGTACTATTGAACCAAGAAAAATCAAAGCGAGCCATCGCCAAATAAATTCAGATGTCGGGCAGTACTGTGAGAAACGAGTTCTGAATGTTGTACGTACCAAAAAAGGCCAATTCATGTCTGGAAAGAAACAGGAAATTTGTTTGATCTGTGTAAAGCGGTTACTTATTAAAGTTAAAAACTCTCACCTTACGAACATGGCATACTTTGGTTCCTCACCGATGAGAAAAACTTTGACCGAGATCAAAAGTCTAACTACAGAAACGACAGATTGTTATGTACAGATACTGCTGATGTCTTCCAAGTGATGCACACTAAATTCTAGCAGCTGTGATGGTTTTAGGAAAGATGAGTAACGAAGGTAATTTTATGCCAGCTCATATTTTTCTAGTTTTAGAATTAATGCCTTTAAATTGAGACGGATTTAAATTCTAGGTTTGGAGCGATGTTGAAATATCGACACCCCACAAATACCATACCTTCAGTGTAGTCCAGCATTGTCCTGGTGATGTCTGAAACGAATAAGAACCATTTAGTGCAGGCATGTCAATGATTCCTGTCCCGAATTAAATTCATTGGTGCTGAAGAGGGGATTCATAAAATCTAATAAGGAAGCTTCTCGAGTACATTTTTTCAGAATTAATATACATTTCGTTTTTGCTAGATTAGAGTTGTTTTATAAAATTACAAAATAAGTCCTCGAAATCATGTTTGTGTGTGTGTGTATATATGTGTGTATATATATATATATATATATATATATATATATATATATATATATATATATATATAAAAGACCCCCTTCGGTCATGAATGACCATGGGATTGCACCTAGAGAGTTACCCTCCTAGACACAAGTCCGGGCAAGGTTGTTTATGGAAGACCAGCAGTCGCCCATGCATACCGGCCTCCCCTCTCCACGCCACCAGTGTTATCCAAGGGAAAGACAAAGGTCGATACAGCTTGGCACCAGTGACGTCGCAACTCATTTCTACAGCTGAGTGAACTGGAGCAACGTGAAATAAAGTGCCTTGCTCAAGAACACAACACCCAGCCCGGTCCGGGATTCGAGCTCACAACCTCACGATCGTAAGCTCGACGCTCTAACCACTGAGCCATGATATTTATATATATATATATATATATATATGTGTGTATATATATATATATATATATATATATATTATATATATATGTGTGTGTATATATATATATATATATATATATATATATATATGTGTGTGTGTGTATGTATGTATGTATGTATATATATGTATATGCGTTTTTATATCTTGTGTCGATTTATTGGTGGTGAGTATAAAACTTTGTAAAGTTTTAGACTGGTTTTTCCGAGCAAAAGTCCTTTTGGTGGTACATGTTTCGTCCAATCCAAGCTACAATGTTAGTCTCTTGTCACCTTCAGGATGAAGTGAACCGACGATCGATCGATTACTAGCTGGAAAGGTTAAATCAACATCGCCGTTGGTCACATAATAAATTATAAAATAGTAATTAAATAATAAAATTAAATAATTAATAGATAAACAAACAATAAATATTAAATTTCTAAATATCTCATAGAGATATGTACGGTGGTGGGGCGATAGAATGGTTGTATACTGTCAATTTAACGTGACAAGCCAATACCTACCATCACAATTAGGGCAGTTCGAAAATGTTTAGAGTTCTGCACGTTCTTTTGTACTCTAGGCACAAGGCCTGAATATTTTGTGGAGGAGGCCTGTCGATTAGATCGATCCCAGTACGCAACTGGTACTTAATTTATCGACCCCGAAGGGATGAAAGGCAAAGTCACTCTCGGCGGAATTTGAACTCAGAACGTAAAGACAGACGAAATACCTATTTCTTTACTACCCACAAGGAGCTAAACACAGAGGGGACAAACAAGGACAGACAAACGGATTAAGTCGATTATATCGACCCCAGTGCGTAACTGGTACTTATTTAATCGACCCCGTAAGGATGAAAGGCAAAGTCGACCTCGGCGTAATTTGAACTCAGAACGTAACGGCAGACGAAATACCGCTACGCATTTCGCCCAGCGTGCTAACGTTTTTGCTAGCTCTCTGCCTTAGAGTTCTGTATATCACTACCACGAGTCTGCAACAGCGAAATAGTTGAAACGTCAGCGGTACTAACTTCAAATTTCTGTGTTCTGACTTCAAATCCTGGTGAAATTAATGTTTCCTTTCAACCTTTCGGGGTCGATAATGTGAGCAGACTTGTTAGAGCATCAGGCGGGATGCAGTGTAGCGTCTGTTCCGGCCAAAGTTTACCCCGTCAGTAGATAAAAACCCAATGGATGCACAGCTTTCTTGGTTCGATCAGAAGATCAACTGTAATCCACCACTTCCACCACCACACCGCCCATCATCCCCCTATCACCATCACTAGCACTATCATCATACACCCCCACCACCACGATGTCCGGAGTTAGGTTTTTCTTTTTCTTTGAATTTCGAAGAGATATGCACATCAGCAGGACAACTGACCTGTATGATGGTACATAGTTTTCTCCTCTGTTTCAACCAATAGTATCCGACTTGTTATGTTTACACTTGTCAGATGTTTTGATGAGTTCCACCAATTTGTTGTGCTAATGTTTCTGCATGTATTCAATAACAGCGGGTTTCTTTATATTTATTCCGCTACAACCTCTTTTTCCCCGAATAGCACTGTATACTGTTTTAGTGACAACAGCGTGTCACGTTGGGAGGTCGTACTTCGACATTTTTGGGCAGCTGTTAATCACATGTGTGATGTCTTCCACAGAAATATGACATAATCTTACATTTCCGGTTGTATGTTGGAGTTTCAAGGGCTTTATTGTCTCTTTTGTTTTCTAGGTATTTCGAGTAATCGCTTGTTCTTAATTGCAAGGCCTTCGAAGGCAGCGAGCTGGCAGAAACATTAGCACACCGGGTAAAATGCTTAGCGGTATTTCGTCTGCCGCTACGTTCTGAGTTCAAATTCCGCCGAGGTCGACTTTGCCGTTCATCCTTTCGGGGTCGATAAATTAAGTACCAGTTACGCACTGGGGTCGATATAATCGACTTAATCCGTTTGTCTGTCCTTGTTTGTCCTCTCTATGTTTAGCCCCTTGTGGGTAGTAAAGAAATAGGTATTTCGTCTGCCGTTACGTTGTGAGTTCAAATTCCGCCTAGGTCGACTTTGCCTTTCATCCTTTCGAGGTCGATAAATTAAGTACCAGTTATGCACTGTCCTTGTTTGTTCCCTCTATGTTTAGCCTCTTGTGGGCAATAAAGAAATAAGAAATATCATACTCACACATAGTCGTGCCGGTGGCATGTAAAAGCACCCACTACACTCTCAGAGTGGTTGGTGTTAGGAAGGGCATCCAGCTGTAGAAACTATGCCAGATCAGATTGGAGTCTGGTGCAGCCATCTGGTTCACCAGACCTCAGTCAAATCATCCAACCCATGCTAGCATGGAAAGCGCATGTTAAACGATGATGATGATGATGATGAATTGTAGTAAATCTTATGTTATATAAAAATTATCACAAAATTATGGAATAAATAACCTCTCTTGAAATTTAAGGCTAGGATTCATTATAATTTCATTGGAAATGCTTCCTCTCCAAATGCATATAAATCAGAACACTACAATAAAGATGTTTCAATAAGAATCATCTCTGTTATTTTATCTCAAAGCTGTGGAAATAATTCCAGCAATATGTACTCTAAAATATATTTAAACACTTCTATAGAACATTTATCAGACCTTCAATCAACAACTGCCATATAAATATTGACTTTTCTCTTGCAATGGCACCAAACTCGATAAAGGTAGGAGTGAAACAGTTTAGATGACCTGAAATATCTAGGCTAGAGTTTTGAAAAGAAGTGACAGGAATAGGGTTGGAATACAACAATGGTCAAAATAGAACACAGATTTGGAAGTATTCATCAATGACTAACCACTAAGTATGTGTAGCATTGTAGAATGGTCTGAGATCAATGGCATCATAGAAGAGAAGAAAATAAAAGGGAAAAAAAAAACAGAATGGAATTTTAAAATTTAAATTTTATATTTAGAAGGTATCAAAATGTTTGAGATATCACGAATTTATTGGAGGACTGATGTAATTAATATATTTTTATGAGAATCAGTCAAAATTTTATCAATAAGTCAATCACATTCTGAAACTTTAAAGACAAGATGATGGGAGTAGAGAAAGGTGTTGCAACAAACTATGTACATCTTACAAACCGAACAAAGAAACCTCTAAAGGATAGGAAATTCAGTCTCTTGATGGGATGCATAATACAAATAGCATATATGCTTGTATAATGACATGCAGATCCATTTAATCATGGACCAAGTAAAAGTGGTTAAAAAATGAAGTTATGACTGTACTGTTATTCTTTATTTGATATTGCAGCTTGTGAATAAACAGTGCCATTAATTTATTTACATTTCCAGCAGATTTTTTTTGGTTTGAAGTAATCAAGTGTGCTTTTATGCATGGCATGTATGTGAAGATAGTAATAGAAAGAGATAGCTTTGGAGGCGATTTATTGAGTGTTTGAAATGTAGATTTGAATGCAAATTAAGTAGAAAGTGTGATGAGGGATATTTCTCTATGGGAGTACTAATTATAGACACATCATGGTTGAGAAGGAGATTTCACAAAGTTGGTATTTATCTGTTTCACCAAAGGGATCTGCTTAGTTTATAAAGCAAGAGAGATTGTAACATTGCATAGAAGCATTTTGGCTTCACAGTCTTGCAAAAGCTTCAGTACTCAGTAAAAGCTACCCAGTGGTGGATCATATTCTCCAAGTGTTTGAGGTCATGTTCTTTGCCTGATCTGCTTCAATGTTGTAGCAATAAGTGGGCCACTTGAGAGATTTGTGACTTACAGTTATGTGTGGGATGGCAAAGAAGATATTAGTTATCTGGCTATATTAGTTATCTGACACACAAGCAATCCATTCACAAAGACAAGGACACTCACCATATGATAAATTGATAAGAAACATTTACACACTCACACCTCTTGCAGAATCCACATTGCACACTTACACAGATGCATGTGAATGCACATGCAAGCATACAAGTGCTCACACACACACACACACACATTCTTTATTGTACACTTAGAGAATCCACATCCTGCCACACATACATGCACATGCACCGACACAACACAAACACATGCATTCTCTGTCTCAGACATTCTCACTCACATCCCCATAAATATAAATATTGACATTATAAACTAGGAGATAAACAGACTGGCAGTAGAAAGGAAGCATGTCATTGATAAGGGTGAAAATGCCATCAAAAAAGACTTTGATAAACCTAACTGACCAATTAATCATTGATTCATTATTGAGCCGCTTCTAAGAATTTGAATTTATTCTATATGTGCAACATTATTGCCAATAAGCAAATAGTTTTCATACTATTCAACTGGAAATCTATCCTCTGACCTCTATCGGATGTCTCTCCCATGAACACCTCCAAAGGCTTAATGTTACCCCATCCCTATTTAGGGCTTATCTCCTATGTAATGTAGTGATTATGTAGTGCATAAAAATGATTGTGTAGTATATGCAGGCTAAAGGCCATTGTATGTTTATGAGTTCTACCAAATGCGAGCTCTCTTTTCGGCTACATGACACTACTGTTCTCCACCCCAGGGTCTCACAGGCCCACACCTCCCACACCCTAAGCGTTGGCATACTTAATGTTGGCACACTGAAAGGTAGGTCTGGTGAGATTGTTGAGATGCTTGAAGAGAGACGTGTATATTTGTGCTGCATCCAAGAAGTAAGGTGGAGAGGAAGTTCTGCTAGGTTCCTCACAGGCAAAGAACATAAGTATAAGATTTTCTGGGCAGAGAACACTGATGGAGTCAGGGGCATGGGTATACTTCTTGCAGAGAAATGGGTTGATAAGATAATCGAGGTAGTCAGAGTCTGTGATAGAATACTTATGATTAGATTAGTGCTGCAAAATGGGTTCGCAACCATTATCTTGGCCTATGCCCCTCAGCCGGGGGCTACCATATGAACAGAAAGACCGATTTTATTACACCCTCTTGCAGACTACCTAGTCAACAAATGAGATAGGGACCTTCTCTTTGTGGCTGGTGACTTCAAAAGGCATGTTGGACAACTTGCAGGGGGCTTCCATGGAGGCTATGGCTTTGGTTCCTGCAATGAGGAGGGAACCAGGCTGCTGGAGTTCCGCATTGCAAATGATCTTATGGTTTGTAATACTAACTTCAGGAAACCTGCCAGTCACCTATTCACCTATGCATACACGACAGAGTGTAAGTGCCCTGAGAGAAAAGTTGGACCTAAGAAGCATCAGATGTGGTGTGCAAGAGAGACGACTGTGCTGGTATGGTCATGTGTTGCATATGGATGAGGACAGCTGTGTGGAAAAAGTGTCACACCCTAGCAGTTGAGGGTACCTGTGGAAGAGGTAGCCCCAGGAAGAACTGGAAGGAAGTAGTGAAGCACAACCTTCAAACGTTGGACCTCACCAAGGTGATGACAAGTGACTGAGACCTTTGGAGACGTTGTGCTTGTGAAGACCTGGCAAGCCAAGTGAGACTGTAACTGTGGCCTATACCAGTGCAACATAACCAGCCCATTTAAGAGTATCTTTCAATCATTGGGCAATAAACTGCACTTACGAAGACTTGTTGAAGCAAGTGAAATCGTTGTTGTGGCTGATGACAGTACCACCTGATTGGCACTCATGCCGGTAGCATGTGAAAAAAACCATTCGAGCATGGTCATTGCCAGTGCCACCTCACTGGTCCTCATGTTGGTGGCACATAAAAAGCACCCACTACACTCTCAGAGTGGCTGGCATTAGGAAGGGCAACCAGCTGTAGAAACTTTGCCAGATTAGATTGGAGCCTGGTGCAGCCTTCTGGCTTGCCAGCCCTCAGTCAAACCATTCAACCCATGCCAGGGTGGAAAGTGGACGTTAAATGACGACGAGGATTATGAAGATGACTATTTATATATACATTTCAGGCTGGGAACTTCTATTTTGTTTCAGAAGTAGGGTGAATACACAGCATTGATAAGCATCAGATGTGGTGTGCAAGAGAGACGACTGTGCTGGCAAAATCAGTATCTCTCAGTCTTGTTTACTCACAGAGCTGTTTTGTTTTACCTAGCTTTGAAGTATATTGCATTTTTTAACTCGATATATCTTTAAAGGGATCTTTCTCAGACAGAAGAACATAGCTTGGGCATTTTAACAACACACATACATTAAGTATGAATTACTGATTATATGTACATTATTAAGCTGCTTCTAACACATAATTTGAATGTGTGTATGTATGCATCATCATCATCATCATCATCACCATCTTCATCATTTGACGTTGATTTTCCATGCTAGCATGGGTTGGATAGTTTGACAAGAACAAGCAAGTCAGAGTTTCTACAGCTGGATGCCCTTCCTAACACCAACCACTCTGTGAGTGTAGTGGGTGCTTTTTACGCACCACTGGCACAGGGGCCAGAAAAGGCTGGCAACGGCCACAATTGGTTGGTGCTTTTTACGTGCCACCAGCACAGAAGCCAGTCAAGGTGGCACTGGCATTGGCCATGTTTGGTTGGTGCTTTTTATGTGCCACTGGCATGGGTATTACAACTACAATTTCCATTTGATTTTTATTTTGATGTTGATGTACTTGACTCAATAGATCTCCTCAAGCACAGCAGGTCACCCTACGATCCAAGGTAAGCACAGCAGGTTGTCCTACATTCCAAGGTACTTTTGAATTGGCTGGGGCTGGTTATGTGAAACTGGTGTAGGATACAACTATGAACTCACTTTATTTGTCGGGTCTTCACAGTCACAGCATATCTCCAGAAGTCTTGGTCTTTTATCATTGCTTCTGTGAGGCCCAATGTTTGAAGGTCTTGCTCATCCCATGTCTTCCTAGGTCTACCTCTACCCCGGATTCCTTCAACTGTTTGGGAGTGGCACTTCTTCACACACACCTCCTCCTCCATCCGTAGTACATGACCATATCAGCACAAACATCTCTCTTTCATGCCACATCCGATGCTCCTTATGTCCAACATTTCTCTCAGAGTGCTTACACTTTATCGGATGTGTGACATTACACATCCAAGCATTTTCAATTTGCCCCTTGGAGCATCCAACAGCTCCAAACAGACACAACATTCAATTCAGAAAAGCATTCTGTCATTCATAGACAAGGATGCATGGCTCTCAAGAAGCCCCAGATCTCAACCAATTAGATTTTTCTGTTTGATCCATTTTGGAGACAAGGGTCTCGAGCACTCCTCATACTTTGCTCAACACACTGAAGATGAAACTGCACTAGGAATTGGCTTCAATTCCACATGAACAGCTGTGTGCCATATGTGAAGCATTTGCACCTAGGCTGTGATTCGAAACAGAGGTGGTCATATTGAATAAATGTGGTAGTATCATAATTGTGTTTCCTTTACCATTGCATTGCAATGCTCAGACCCAAAATGTAACAATATTTTGCTTTGACAAAATTGAAAAAAATTGCTTGCTTTAATTTTGGGACAACCTGTATATATATGCACCCTCTCTCTCTCTCTCTCTCTTCTCTCTCTCTTCTCTCTCCCCCCCTCTCTCTCTCTCTCTTTCTATCAATAAAAAAAGTTACTGCAATGTTGGGAGCAGCACTTGCTCTATATGTGATTGGTTAATTATCAGTCATTTGATTGTCTGTAATTTTTTTTGTTAATTGTAAGTGGCTTGATGGCTTAATTAACCATCAAGCAACTGAGTTAATTGCTAGTTGTCTTAAACTTCCTTCAAGGTCAACTGTTTTCAGAATTAAATAACTGTGAAGAATGAATAACCAAGACATTAGCTTTCACTGAAGCAGTGACTAGTTTTTATATGTATTCAGTTTTGCATGGTAATATTTTAAGAGAAGAGAATATTTTTGTCATAGAAAGTTACTTATGGAACAAAGGTTTCTGATGTAATATGGGTTAATGGCTCATCAGTTTCAGGTATATGGGAATTACTAATGGGAGAAACTAACACACATTGATATTTTATGGACGCATGTAGACATTAATGAGGTAAGCCTACTTCTTAAAACTAAATAACCTCTTGCATCAACAGCCAATCTAAAGGAGCCTCTATGTGGTCATTCAACCCGCAAAAAATAGCAAGTAAATTCTCTTCAAACCATACCTTATAATCTTTAAAAAGATTGACATATTGGATAATATAGTCCTAGTTGAATTGTTTGAAAATTAGATGAGATGGTCATGGGAAGGACGATCCAATCTGAACTGACTAAAATTTAGACATCTAATAATTTTCTTAAAAACTGAATTAAAAGTGTTTAAGTATTCTGTACCTATGGCAATCAGTGCCTCCTCTCTCAATAATATTCTGGAGATCATCTCAAACAGTTCACATTTGTTTAACTTAGCTTCTCATATCTCTTCTCTTTCTTTTCCTTATTCTGTATTTACTCATATCTGATCTCTCTATATCTAATGAGAGGGAGAGAGAGATAGATAGAGATATACATACATGGTTTACAGTGTAAAAGTGCATAAAGAAGGCAGAAGCATAAAAGGCAAGTATTTTGAAGACAGCGACCTGGCAGAATCGTTAGCATGCCAGGCGAAATTGATGGATTGTGTTACTTAAGTAATTCAATTCACAGTGGTAGTGGATGTTCTAAAAACATTGTAATCATTTATATATATATATATAATATATATATATATATATATATATATATATATATATTACATGTGTATAAGAAGGGATGTAATATAATTTTTCTGAATTTTCAGATTTTTCTATATGCTAGGCTACTGGTTTTAAATTGATGTTGATTAAATTAATATTCAATTTATCACCCTCATTATTTAAATTATATACAGAGAGAGAGAGAGGGAGAGAGAGAGAGAGAGATATACATACATGGTTTACAGTGTAACCTGGAGAGTGAACAAGAGAGAGGGTGGTGTTAAGTAAGTTTGCTTTGTAGTTTCTAATATACACCATAGTTTTTTTTGTAATTTCAGTTAAAAATTTGAGGGCAGAATGATTTGCTGTTGTTGTTTGATCTAGGTCAACACCAATCAGGTACGCCTCATGGCTGAAGGCATTGAACCATAACTCTTTCTTTTAGGATTGTATTGGTTTACATTATTCAATGTTTCCTCTCTATATTTAACATAATAAAATGCAACAAAGGAGATTTGGTTACTCTTTCAAGCTGGTTCAATAAAACAACCACTGAGTGGGATGGATTACTCAACCAGAGGAAAATTCTAACTGAGCCCCCCCCCCCCCTGCAAGGTCATGTGCTGTTTATCTTGATATGAGATCATCATGTCACACACATATGGTTGTGATGAATGTCCCTAGTGTACCCTTATAAGACGGGTAGTCATGATGTGTATACTGGGCTTCGTATATTTTATCCCAGTGTCACTTTGATGGCATGCACTGCTCTCTCACTCAATAATACCTGGTCTTTATACATTACACTTTGGTCACCAATGTATTTATTCATAGCAACACTTTTTGTTAGCTACAGTCATACTCTATGTATTCAAAGAATGCTTTATTGAGACCTGACGACATAAATATGTCCCTAATTACATAGCTGGAGGCACAATGGCCCAATGGTTAGGGCAGCGGACTCGTGGTTGAAGGATCACAGTTTCGATTACCAGACAGGGCGTTGTGTGTGTTCATTGAGCAAAAACACCTAAAGCTCCATGAGGCTCCGACAGGGGGTGGTAGTGATCCCTGTTATACTCTTTCGCCACAACTTTCTCTCACTCTCTCTTCCTCTTTTTTGAGTAATGCTGTGATGGACTGGCATCCCATCCAGCTGGGGGGAACACATATACCACAGAGACCAGGAAACTAGGCTTGAAAAGGGCACATAAATAAATTTTAAAAATTACATAGCTAAAATAGCCATTTGATAAAAATAGGGATAACTACACACCACACTGGGATAACATTGTAACATCACACAATAAAAACTCAGCTTCCAGAAAATACAATAAATAAATGTAAAAAACTAGCAAACGTTTTTATCGTACATAAGCCACAAAATAAACAGTGAGACACTGTTCGAAGTAATTAACAGCATTAATAACAGCCATCCCTTCATTTTTTTCCTGCTTTGCAAATTACTTTATAATCTCACAAGTGCTTGTAGCACAAGAGCAGCACTCAGTGCTGACTGTAAGGTGGTTGGCATTAGGAAGGCATCCAGCTGAAGAAGTACGCTAAATCTGATGCTGAAGCTCGACACAGCCCTGCCTCTCCCCAGACCCAACCAAACTGTTCAACCCATGACAACATGGAAAACAGATGTTAAATAATGATGATTGATGATGATACTACATCACATATCTTAATAACCACCACAAATAACATGCTCAAGCAACAACAGAAAGTAAACCCACTAATCAAACACCCTTCCCAAAATAAGACACCAAAAACTGCATAAAGAAGGCAGAAGCATAAAAGGCAAGTATTTTGAAGGCAGCGAGCTGGCAGAATCGTTAGCATGCCGGGCGAAATGCTTAGCGGTATTTTGTCTGCCGTTACATTCTGAGTTCAAATTCCGCTGAGGTTGACTTTGCCTTTCATCCTTTCGGGGTCGATAAATAAAGTACCAGTTATGCACTGGGGTCGATGTAATCGACTTAATACCTTTGTCTGTCCTTGTTTGTCCCCTCTATGTTTAGCTCCTTGTGGGAAATAAAGAAATAAGAATCATAAAAGGCAAGACACACACCTACGATCTAGATTGTGACTTTTAACACTTCCTTTCATAATACACCTGGAAAGCAAGAAGGAAGCCCCAAACTTCACAATCCTCAAAGATTAGCTAACAAACATGGCTGTGCAGGTAAGAAGTTTGCTTTACAACCACATGGTTTTGGTTTTAGTCCCAGTGTGCACCATCATGGGCAAGTATCTTCTACTATAACCCCAAGCTGACTAACACCTTGTCAGTGATTTTGGTAGATAGAAAATGTGTAGAGCACTGTCATATACATCATCATCATCATCATTTGACTTTCATTTTCCATGCTGGCATGGGTTGGATGGAATGACAGGAGTTGGCAAGGCTAGGAGCTGCACAAGGTCCCATAATTTGCTTTGGCCTAGTTTCTACAGCTGGATGCCCTTCCCAGTACCAACCAGCACCACACACATACACATGCATGCATGTGTATGTATCTTTGTGTTTGTCCCCTCCACTGTTTGATAACCTGTGATTTAGCAATAAGGACCAATAGAGTAAGTACCAGATTTAAAAATACCAGTACTGGGGTTGATTTGTTCTACTAAACCCATCAGAGCAGTACCCCAGCATGGTCACACTTTCATGAATGAAACTAGTAACAGATAAAAGGACTCTTCTACCATCAGTGAAATGGACATGCTTGAGATGCATAAGATATGATGTCCCCAATGTAAAACAGATGTAGTGAAATCACAGGCAGGCTAACTGAGAAGGGAGATGAATATGTGGCAGATGAATGGAAGCAATAAACCCTAAGAACACATTGAAATAGATTCTTTCAAATAAATGGACAATCACAATCCTCTAAAAGAAATTGAAGGATTGTGTTACTTAAGTAATTCAATTCGCAGTGGTAGTGGATGTTCTAAAACCATTGTAATCATTTATATATATATATATATATATATATATATAAGAAAATAGTAAAGAGTGAAAAAACGACAGAATGCTTAAATGTTAAAAAATATATATATTTGTGTCAAAATGTCTGGAGAATATTGGAAAAAAAATTTTTTCCTTTCCTTAAAAAGACATAATTTTAAAATTTTTAAAGAAATTACCGGTTTCGCGTGTAGCTTTTCAAATTTCTTGTGACATTATGTTTATATTGCATGGAGTTATCGTTGTATTTATTTTCAGGAGATTTCTAAATAAGGGGAGGTAGTGAGTGATTTCTTCCGGTGTAAGGGAGATAATCGCTTAAAAATTTTTTCCTTTTCCTTGTTAATTTCTCTGTGTCAGTATGTTCGGATGGTTGAGTCTGGGTTTGTACTTTTCAATGAAGAATGTTTCCTTGTTCAGTCTCATTTGTGTTGATGATCCGAAAGCACATTGGTAAAATGGGAAGATTAAAAATTGTGGCAGTAGTTGCTTTGCGCATTTTTCAATGTGCTCACTAAAAGGTATCATTCTATATTCTGGGAATGCAATCTGTTGTCGATGCAGTGTGCATCTACCATCTACCGTTAATCTTCCCATTTTACCAATGTGCTTTCGGATCATCAACACAAATGAGACTGAACAAGGAAACATTCTTCATTGAAAAGTACAAACCCAGACTCAACCATCCGAACATACTGACACAGAGAAATTAACAAGGGAAAAGGAAAAAAATTTTTAAGCGATTATCTCCCTTACACCGGAAGAAATCACTCACTACCTCCCCTTATTTAGAAATCTCCTGAAAATAAATACAACGATAACTCCATGCAATATAAACATAACGTCACAAGAAATTTGAAAAGCTACACGCGAAACCGGTAATTTCTTTAAAAATTTTTACATTATGTCTTTTTAAGGAAAGGAAAAAATTTTTTTTCCAATATTCTCCAGACATTTTGACACAAATATATATATTTTTTAACATTTAAGCCTTCTGTCGTTTTTTCACTCTTTACTATTTTCTTGTATATTCACCCATGTGCTTTACCAAAGAAACTTTCTTATCTATATATATATATATATATATACATATATATATATATATATATATTACATGTGTATAAGAAGGGATGTAATACAATTTTTCTGAATTTTCAGATTTTTCTATATGCTAGGCTACTGGTTTTAAATTGATGTTGATTAAATTAATATTCAGTTTATCACCCTCATTATTTAAATTATATACAGAGAGAGAGAGAGAGAGATATACATACATGGTTTACAGTGTAACCTGGAGAGTGAACAAGAGAGAGGGTGGTGTTAAGTAAGTTTGCTTTGTAGTTTCTAATATACACCATAGTTTTTTTTGTAATTTCAGTTAAAAATTTGAGGGCAGAATGATTTGCTGTTGTTGTTTGATCTAGGTCAACACCAATCAGGTACACCTCATGGCTGAAGGCATTGAACCATAACCCTTTCTTTTAGGATTGTATTGGTTTACATTATTCAATGTATCCTCTCTATATTTAACATAATAAAATGCAACAAAGGAGATTTGGTTACTCTTTCAAGCTGGTTCAATAAAACAACCACTGAGTGGGATGGATTACTCAACCAGAGGAAAATTCTAACTGACCTCCCCCCCCCCCTGCAAGGTCATGTGCTGTTTATCTTGATATGAGATCATCATGTCACACACATATGGTTGTGATGAAACTCCCTAGTGTACCCTTATCAGACGGGTAGTCATGATGTGTATACTGGGCTTCGTATATTTTATCCCAGTGTCACTTTGATGGCATGCACTGCTCTCTCACTCAATAATAATAATGAGAAGAAGAAGAAGAAGAAGAAGAAGAAGAAGATGATGATGGAGAAGAAGAAGGAGAAGAAGATGATGATGGAGAAGAAGAAGAAGAAGAAGAAGAAGAAGAAGAAGAAGAAGAAGAAGATGCAGAAATAACGCACTAAGGATTGAAAGAGGTAGTATAAGTCATAGGCAAAGTGAAATACTCCCTGAACCCATCATAAACACTAAGACAGATGAACATCAAATAGATGAAGAAAGTAACACAAATATTGACCCAACAGAACTACATGAGCTAAAAAATCAAATCATGATTGAATGGCTGAAAATTAAAGAAACCAGTATGGATGAACGCGATACACTCCCAAAAATCCGCAGCTCTAATCAAAACATGAAAATAATTGGTAAAATCCGCCAAATCGAAATCGATCAACATCAATGGAATTTGTAGCTGTGATACCAGTGCCAGTGGTACATAAGAGAACCATCCGAACGTGTCCGTTGCCAGCGCCGCCCCGAGTGGCCTTGTGCTGGTGACACGTAAAAAGCACCATCCGATCGTGGCCATTGCCAGCCTCGCCTGGCCCCCGTGCCGGTGGCATGTAAAAAGCACCATCTGATCGTGGCCGTTTGCCAGCCTCGTCTAGCATGTAAAAGCACCCACTACACTCACAGAGTGGTTGGCGTTAGGAAGGGCATCCAGCCGTAGAAACATTGCCAGATCTGACTGGGCCTGGTGAAGCCTTCTGGCCTTCCAGACCCCAGTTGAACCGTCCAACCCATGGTAGCATGGAAAGCGGATGCTAAACGATGATGATGATGATAGAGGCTCTCTTGATGGTTCAAATTAATACTGTTTGTAACTCCTTATATGGTCAGTTGTAAGTGGAGGGAAAAGTTATAATGATTGGTTGAACGCTGCAAGAATAGAGATAGAGTCTGTTGTCTGATATATTATTGTACTTATTTCATAGAATAAAGAATTGCATGTAACAAAACAATGGGGCTATTTGCTAATCAATGAGCAATAGCTTGACCTCACAGTTCAGGGAGAGACAAATGAGAAAATATGAAGATTGTGTTGGGGTGGGGGTGGAGGCAGATAAAGTAAAAAAAAAAGTAAGTGAAAATGTGTGAGAAGTTGAACAGTTTAAATAAGAAATGCAAATATTACAGTGAACATCATTGTAATATTTACGAGCATTTGTAGATGTCTAAGCTACATCATCATCATCATCATCATCATCATCATTACCATCATCATTATCACTGTTTTAATGTCAACTTTTTTATGCTTGCATGGGTCAGATGAGCATATGTTGGAGCAAAGTTGTGCACATTCGGATGCCCTTCCTGATACCAACTCCAACCTGTTTCCAAATGTGATAATAATCTCTCAGTTTATTAAACAAGAAGCAGCCTGGGCATGGTGGAAATAAATGACACCATATGAATGAACTGTTTGTTTACAGACAAAAGAGAAACTATATAGCCAGTGTGATGGGGGGGGGTTGCAGAGAAAGAGAGAAACAAAAAGAAGGTGAAAGAGCATGAGAAATTGAACAGTTTAAATAAGAAATGCAAATTTTTGTAATTGTAATGCAAATACTGCAGCAAACGCGATTGTAATATTTACGTGCATATGCAGATGTATGCAAATATTTCATCATCATCATCATCATCGTTTAATGTCCGTTTTCCATGCTAGCATGGGTTGGACGGTTCGACCGGGGTCTGGGAAGCTGGGAGGCTGCACCAGGATCCAATCTGATCTGGCAGTGTTTCTACGGCTGGATGCCCTTCCTAATGCCAACCACTCCATGAGTGTAGTGGGTGCTTTTTATGTGCCACCGGCACAGGTGCCAGGCGAGGCTGGCAATGGCCACGATCAGTTGGTGCTTAAGCCCTTCCTTTCAGTTTCTGTCTACCAAACCTACTCTCAAAGGTGTGATCAACCTAGAGCTATAGTAGAAACATTTACCCAAGGTGCAACATTGTGGAATTGAACTCAAAACTACATGTTTGGAAATGAACTTCTTCACCACACAGCCATGTTTATGCCTGTAATCAATAATTTGTTTCAAAAAAAATATATAAATAAATTACTGAATTCTAACATATGCACAAAACCACAGGTTTTGATGGAAGATATAAATGGTTGTACTTAGTCAACTACCCAACTCATGCCAGACATAAAATGATGACGACGGTGGTGGTGGTGATGACGACGATGATGAGGAGGAGGGTTGAAATCTAGCTCAGTATAACTTTTAACTAGTAATCTAGATTTATCATGCTTTGCTCAGTCAACCAATTTCACACATCAAGGTCATGTGTGTGTGTGTGTGTGATGATGATTATTGACATCAGCAGCATCATGGAAAATGGATGTTAAATGATGATGATAGTGTCAGTAATTATGATTATATATATATATATATATATATATATATGTATATATATATTAAGGGCATTACTATACATAAAGGCATCACGCTAGGCGGGACTCTTAAAGTCAAAACTACTATAATAATGTTTATTATGTTAGTTTTGACTTTAAGAGTCCCTCCTAGCCTGAGGCATTTATGTATAGTAATGCCCTTAATATAAATAAATATATTTAAAAGGAATACTTAAATTTTTCCCTTATGAGGTTTTTCACGCTAACTACTTGATAAATTCTTATAAATATTTTATCCTATTTTTCATTTATATATATATATATATATATATATACTAGACTACTTGTGACATGTTGGGTCACCAATAGTTCAAGGTACCCAAAAAAACCATGTATCTCAGAAATCCACGGTCCAATTTATGCAAAACTTTTGTTGTGTATTCACATTTCAGTGGTACATTACTTTCAAAGCATTTTTCCCATTATATGCTGGCTTGGCTATTTTCGAATGTGACATTGAAATCACACATAAACGGCACCTTTCCACAAAAAGGTAAGATCTGGCTGCTATTTCTTGCACGCCCTGCTACCATGTAACAGCTATTTTGGATCCTTTATTGCAAATAGCTGTTACATGGTACCAAGGCGTGCTAGAAATAGCAGCTAAACCTTTGGCGGTGAGATGGGTTGAATGCACTCAAAAAAATCCTATGGAAAAAATTATTTCACACCGAAGTTATGAACGGGTCTTTTATGAAATATTTACCATATTTTCAGAGCCATTTTCAGTTTGATAAATTTTTCCTTACCTCAATGACACCAGTGACATATTAAAAGTCCCCTTATGGAGCTATATTCATAAAAAAGTATAGAACTATATTATCACCCTCAAATTTGAGAAACAAACACTCATAACATTTTTCTTTTAAAACCTCATTACATGAGATTGATACCATGAAATTCCTAGAATTGAGCTCTATTAAAATATAGTTTGTTTTTAAAATGAAAAAGTTGATTATACTTAAATCCAGTTTTTTGCCTTACATATATTTTCTTATGATGTTTTACCTCACAACTTTTTTGATACAAATTTTTGTTGCATGGGACCAAAATTATGAAATTCTTCATGCTTTCTTCTATCATTGAAACTAAGGGAAATATATTTTGGTTTTAAAATAAAAAAGTTATTTAGATCTAAACTTGATTGGTGGTGTTACTTCCTCTCTTATAACATTGCTACAAATTTTGATGTAAACTTTTTTCTACCAGATCAAATTTCAATTTTTTATGCCAAAATGTAGCTAAGGACCAGTCCTCTTCAAAACTGTTAAGAGATTTCAATTTAGTTAAGAACTGAATTAGTGACAATCTCTAAAAGATTCTGCATGTGGCCTTAAGAATATTATTCAACTACTACCATAGTTGAATGATATATATATAAATATATATATGTAGGTGACTACTTCTCCACATTTCTCACAGAAAATTTATCATCATAGACATTATGTTGTTGTTCACATATATCTCCTTTTTTGGCTTCTATCATCAAGAATTTTAGTCATTTGATCAATATCTGTTTGTTGAATAGTTAAGTTTACCATCATATTGATTCACGGTCCTTGAAGAAGTTACATAAGGTTTTAAAATTTCTTTTTTAATAATAATTTCATGTGTCTAAAGAATTTGGCCAGCGTCCAAAAATGTATAAATTTTTGGCAGTACACATGTAATAAAACTGGAACAATACATAGAAAATTAGTGTAGCCCCTCAGTAAAAACAGACAAATTTATACAAATGCTTGTGAGTGCAGAAAAACTATTGATGTTCCACTAATTGTTGTTGAAATACGGAGATAAAAAACCATTTAAGATTGGTTAGAATCATATTGATGTCTTCTATATTTTAATAGTAAAGTAAGGAATTTATCTTTTATCTTCATCTTTTACTCATTTCAGTCATTAGACCGAAGCTCAGCTGGGATTCTACCTTGAAGGCTTTAGCTAAACAGATTGACCCCCAGTTCTTAATTTAAGTCATATTTATTTATATTTAATATTTAACAATACTATAGAAGAAATTTCAGGTGTGGAAGCAAGGTTTAGAATCGAAGGGTTTTAGAATCAATGTTGCAAAAACCAAAGTCCTAGTAAGTAGGAAGGTGAACACATCACAAACCCTTTCAGGTAGATGGCCCTGCTTGATCTGTAGAAAAGGTGTAGGTAGAAACTCCATAAGATGTACCCAGTGTAAGCTATGGATGCATAAGAGGTGCAGTAACATCAAAGGAAGGCTAACTGGGAAGATGGCTTTTGTGTATGGCAGATGCACAGGGGCAATAAACACTGCAGATGTTCAGAACTGATTCCATCACATTCCAGGGGGAGAAACTAGAAGTAGTTGATAGCTTCCACTACCTTGGTGACCAAAGCTGTAGTGAGGGTGGATGCTCAGAAAGCATTGCCACTAGAATAAGAATAGCCTGGGCAAAGTTCAGAAAGCTCCTACCTCTGCTGGTGACTCGCTCAGAGTGAAAAGTAGATTGTATGATGCATGTGTTTGAACTGCCATGCTACGCAGCAGTGAAACATGGGCTGTGACAGCTGAAGACATGTGTAAGCTCGAAAGAAATGAAGCTAGTATGATCAGCTAGATGTGTAATGTCAGTATGCCCACACGACAGTGTAAGTGCCCTGAGAGAAATGTTGGAATTAAGAAGCATCAGATGTGGTGTGCAAGATTGACACCTGCACTGGTATGGTCATGTGCTACATATGGGTGAGGAGAGCTGTGTGAAGAAGTGTCACTCCCTAACAGTGGAAGGAACCTATGGAAGAGGTAGACCCAGGAAGACATGGGATGAGGTGGTGAAGCATGACCTTTCAAATGTTGGGCCTCACAGAGGTAATGACGAAAGACTGAGACCTCTGGAGATATGCTATGATTGAGAAGACCCGCAAGTAAAGTGAGATCACAGCCATAGCCTACACCAGTATCACATAACCAGCCCACTTAAAAAAGTACCTTTGAATCATCAGGTGACCTGCCCTACTTGAGACCTATTGAGTCAAGTAAATCAAAACCAAAATCAAAATCAAATCAAATAAAATCACAATCAAATGGCAATTGTAGTTGTGGCTGATACCAGTGCCACCTGACTGGATCCTGTGCTGGTGGCATGCAATAAACACCATGCATGCATGTGTCATTGCCAGATCTGCTTGACTGGCTCCCTGTGCCAGTGGTACATAAAAAACACTATCCGAACATGGTCAGTGCCAGGCCCTGCCCCGACTGGCTCCTGTGTTGGTGGGACATAAAAAACACCATCTGAATGTAGCCAATACTAGTGCCGCTGACTGGCTCCCATGCTGGTGGCATATAAAAAGTACCCACTACACTCTTAGAGTAGTTGGCGTTAGGAAGGGCATCCAGCTGTAGAAACATTACCAACTGAGATTGGAGCCTAGTGTGACCTCCTGGCTTGCCAGTCCCCAGTCAAACCATCCAACCTATGCCAGCATGGAAAACAAGCATTAAATGATGCTGATGATGATGATTTACATATTTATTTATATAATTTTTATATATTTATATTTATTCATATATGCAGTGATACTGGTGCCAGGCTGTTTCAGCCCAAGCTGGTGTCATTTCCCTTAGATAAATATTAGTAGTACTGAAAGGTAAGACTTACATGTATGGGCCACTGCTAGTCTTCCTCAAAAAATCTTATCCAGCCATGTACATACATGTGCAGATGCATGATCAACCTTGGCTGATGGAGGCCACACTCAGATTTCCAACTCTTTAAATTAAACAAATTACAGTTATCAAATTGAATAGCAATGGTAAATGGGCAGGCTTCATTTTTGCTAGAGATTTGCTATTCCATTTTTGTTAGAGATATGCTATTCTATTTCTCTAACTCATCATACAATAATTGAGCTTTCCCTCATTCGGTCAAATGAACCAGGTTACTACTAAAATCTTTCAGACACCGCAATGTTAACCATCCTCATTAATTTAAATCAGGATTCTTAAATAAGAAACATTTTATAATGTGCAGTTTTTATTTTAACCTTAGGCCAAAAGCAAAACTACAGCACAAATAATAAATTTAAGTTAACAGAATCACATTTTCAATGTTAGAACACAAATATAAATTTACATTATACTAAGGTTGGGTATCAGGAGATATCAGAAGATAATATTTAACTTGGACATTTTAGTTGTTTATGTAACAATTCTATATATTAGTGAATTCACATAATGTCATAGCATTTAAGCTTTGTGTTTTTAGATTTGGTTTAAAATAAGATCAGGATTTATAGTGAATAGGTCCACCCATTCAAATTTGCTGTATAATTTATCATGTCTTCCATGGTTGACCTTATAAATGTCTCAAATATGTTGGCTAGCAAAGAAAGAGAAAATACTAACTATTGGAACCCTTCTATTTATTTCAATTACCTCTCCTCTGTACAAGCTGATCTACATACACTGGTCCTTCAAATACAGAGTTGGATCTTTAAAAATAATTATAATTTGATAAAATACCTTAAGATTTTCATTTTGAGTGACTGTGCTGGTATGGTCATGTGATGCACACAGATGAAGGCATCTGCATAAAGAAGTGCTGATCTCTAAATGGGGAGAGAACCTGTGGAAGAGGAAGACCCAGGAAGATATGGGACAAAGTAATGATGAATGATCTAAAGAAGTTGAGCTTCATAGAGGAGATTTCAAGGGACCAAGACAATTAGTGATTTGCAGTACTTGAGATGACCCATTCTATTTAGTTCGATGGGTCTTTTCCTATAGAGGCTTCCTTGTTGACTTGTAATAAGTCTGAGTCAAGAGAAAGTGAGGTAAAAGAAGAATTGGTGTCGTGTCATGATATTTCACTGTTTTCATTGAGGATTAAAGAGAAAGCAGATTGAAAGGGAGTCTGTGAAGGAAAATTGAAAAGGGGACAAACAAATTGCCATGTTTAATAAAATTAAGATGTTTTTAAATTTTCTAATTTTTACAACACAATGGCAAAAAAAGAAAAATTATACAGATGCAAACTCTGTTTTATCTTTACATTAATACATAGCGATGGTGGGCCAGGGACTGCTGGAAATTTCACTGATACTTTTGTGGGACAGTGGAGGAGTAAGAAACCTGGTATTTGTTAGTTTGAGAATCAATGTGTTAGTTTATATTTGTGTTTATAATAACAAGATAAAACTCAACCAATCAATTAGTGGTGTTACTAGGAAGTTTTACTTGATAATTATATATGAACATTCCTGCAGAATGACACATTGAAACTTCAACCTTACTAAATAACGAAACTCTATTGAATGCCTGGTGTGTGTGTGTGTGTCTGTCTGTGTTATGACTTAGTGGCATAAGGTGAGCAATTAGAGAATACAACATTAAATTCTATGAAGGAACAATCACCATGCAATAGCATTTTATGTTCACATTTCTTCTTTTTCCTTTTTTTCTTTTTAATGTCTAAACCACAGATTTGCTGTTAAAGTAAGAAAATAAAAATAAGAGGAGACATTTATCATAAACAGGTTGAATCTGTTTTAACTACTTCCTTAAACTTCATATCATAAACAGAACAGCACGAAATTCTCATTAAGCTATCTAGACAAGATTACATTATTGAATTAAATGTCTAAAAATGATCTTTCATATGTCAGTACTAGTTTGTTTGTCAGTCTGTCTGTTAGTCTGTTAATCTGCCTTATTCAGAATTTAGCATATTGAATCTGAAGGAAACATTTTAATTTTTATTCATTAATTTATTGAAACTTGATAAAATTGTTGCTGATTTTAGTAAAATTTCAGTGAAGATTTAAAAAATAGGTAACAGAATGAGAGAAAGATATGTTTTCTTGATGTTAGAAGTTGTACAGCTTCAAGTTTTGGTAATATGGATTGAATATTGTGAGAAATCAATGTGGCTTAAAACTAAAGGAAATAACATTTTAATGTTAATGTTCACTTTTCTATCTTGATTCATTCTGTAAACTGTACATGTACTTCTAGCTTATGTGGCTTCTTTCTTTACTTGACTTATACATCTGCTATCTGTCACTTCTTTTAACCTTTTCTGATGAGTTGTAGTGTGCTTGAGCACTATATAAAATAACCTCATCATTATTTCTTTTCACATGTATTTATATTAGAAGAGAATGAGAAACTCCTAAATACCCATATTTACCTTTGTGTATATCATATTTCTGTTTTATCATATTTCCAATAAAGAACTTTCTTTGTCAGGAACTGCTTGTTTACATCTTTCCTCCCTGCTTTCTATCTCTCGTCTCTGTAATAGACATCATATCTGTCACTCATTTTAGTACTTTTAATCTTTTTATCTGCCTGTCTCTCCTCTATCTCTCTCGCTCTCTCTCTCTTTCTCCTCCCCCTCCAGTGCACCAATTTCACTTTAAACTTCATATCGATTAAACACCTGCATCAAATCCTCCTCCACATTTCAAAGAAAGATATGCTGTTCACACTCTAGTTTTAAGGTAAGCTCCAGTACTGAGAATGAAGAGAGAAAGTTGATAATAGTGTTGAGATTGAGTAAGGAATAATGTGGAGATGGAGAGACGGTAATGAAGGGATGGAGTGAAGGATAATGTTGGGAAAGAAAGAGAGACCACAGACATAGACAGAGAGTGGCTTTAGGGATGGAGTGAGAATTAATATAGAGATCGGAGTGGAGACACAATGGAGATGGAGTGAGAACTGTGTAGATAAATAGATAGATATGCTTCTTTATTAACCACACAGAGGGGACAAATTACAAAGTAGAGCTTTTCTTTTTGGGGAGGAAAAAAAAAGAAGTGGGGTAGGTTTTCGATCAAAAGGGATCATAAAAAAGAAAAAAAAAACAATAGATAGATAGAGAGAGAGATGGATAGGCAGACAGACAGATGAATGGATGGATTGATGGCTGGATGGACTGTAGGGATAAACTGAGAATCAACATGGAGTCAGGAGTGAGGAACACTGTAGAGATAAAGAGAGGGACAGTATGGAGGTAGAAGGAAGGAAAGTGAAGAAATTGTGTGGAGAATGAAGAAGAGATGGAATAGGGAACAGTGCTGAGTGGCATGAAACAACACAGTAGAGATGAAATTGAGGATCAATGTGGAAATGGAATGAAAGACATTTTAAGGATGCAATTGTGGAACAGTGTCCCTCATTCTATCTCTACATTGCTTTTCCATCTCTGCAATATGCCTCTCCATTACATCTCTACACTATCCACACACTAGACCTGTACATTGCTGGTCATTTAATTGGAACAATGGACAATTTAGATATGTAGGAGCACTCTGTCGATTACGACGACGAGGGTCCCAGCTGATACGATCAACGGAACAGCTTGCTCATGAAATTAACGTGCAAGTGACTGAGCAATCCACAGACATGTGTACCCTTAATGTAGTTCGCAAGGAGATTCAGTGTGACAAGGCTGGCCCTTTTGAAATACAGGTACAACTTATTTTTGCCAGCTGAGTGGACTGGAGTAACGTGAAATAAAATGTCTTGCTCAAGGACACAACACGTTGCCGGGAATCGAACTCACAACCTTACGATCATGAGCCGAATGCCCTAACCACTAAGCCACGCACCCACAATTTAGACATGTAGAGACAGTATAGAGACCAAATGAAGGACAGTATTGTTAAAATCAGAGCTGACTTGAAACTAAAGAACTACACAAGTTACTTATGGACCCATTCTTTCCTATTCGTGATATCCCTTGCCTGACAGCAATGGACTTGTCCAATTATAAAGTTACACTGATATATTGACTGTTCAACTATGAAATTATGTATGTCAGTATAGAATAAGTAGAACTGCTGTGCTTTGAACACTAAACAGTTTGACAGACAGAGAAGTCTAAAAGAAAAACTACTCATTAAATTTGTTCTGTGTGCTGATGTATTGTTGTATGTTATAACTACAGCTTTCAACAGAACACTGTACCAATGCACAGAATGCAAAGTGAGAGGAGTGAAGGCACTCCTCTTAACTCTGCAACAGAAAA
>NC_042997.1:21506421-21580441 GCF_006345805.1 Octopus sinensis | reverse complement strand
TGCATGCTCATATACGGACTTGCACATATGCATTTTATTTGAGTTGTAAGTTGTTCATAAGAGATAACCGGTCGGTAACAAAGCGGCAAGACTTTTTGAGTTGAAGTTCATGGAGTTTGTAAATTTGTAGTAGTTGGTTGAACATATTCTCAATCTGGGATTCTTTAGATGATTTGATCCGCACTCAAGTTTATGCATCGAAACATCTAAAGAATCTTGATGACATTTTTGGGCAGCTACTAATCACCCATGTGATGACTTCAACAGAAGTATGACATTATCTACATTGACGGTTGCATCTTGGAACTACGAAGGCTTCACTGTCTCTTTTGTTGATTAGGCATTTTGTAGCAATCTCCTGTTTTTGGATTGCAAATGCATAACCTTCGAAGTGTGATGTAATACAGCGGTCATGAGTCCAAGAGAGGCTTCGCTTCATGTCAATGTTACTATCTTCTTCAAGTCTGCGAGAAACACCCATGCATGATCTTTTGTTTTGGCATGCTGAGTGTTTCACTTTCAGATCTTCTTTGAGGTATGCATGTCCGGCTGATTTGGGGTTGTATGGGAGGTCATCAGGAAGAGAGTACTTCCTGAGTGGCTCACTTCCAACACGTAGGATATTGTTTTCTTCACTTTTCAGCATTAAGTTAATGCATTTACGTTTGTTACTGATGCTAGTGTTGTTGTTGTTGTTGTTGTTAAGAAACAAGGCGGGTAATGGTGATTAGGTGATGGTCTAGGGTTTTAGGGGCGGGTGACCCCAGACCTTGGAAAAAAAAAAACTTTGGTTGTCTTGTTGTAGTCGAGGGCTCTTCGTTGACGCCCGACACTGCTGGGTGGTGGCCCTCGAAGTCGCTGGAAATGGAGATCTCCAGGCCCAAATTCCTGAACGGTTGCAGCTGCTGCTGTTTACAATTACTGCAGCTGTTATTTACAAGTGTTGACTAAGACAGACTATGCAACATTAGAAGGCTGTCCACGCTGATCTCAAGCCTTTTCCTCCTTTATTACTTATTATGTAAAGCTGTTGATATCACTATTTTTGTGGATATTTTCAGTTAATGTTAGAATCTTGCGGGTTTTAATATCTACGGAGTGGATTTCTTCAACAGACCAGTCAAGTATCCCAAATTTTGGAATCAGAACTGTAAAGGCATTGCAGGGTATTGTCTTGTTGTAAGAGGAGAGTTCGGACTACCATATGTTTCTTAGTCTGGTTTAATATTCATGGAACACTCTAAGTTTATTCAAAGTACCTTGGTATGATGTATTTCCATCAATACCAAAGTACTTGTAGCATTCTTTGCGTACGAACACACACATACACACACACGTACACACGCGTACTCGCACACACACACACACACACACACACACACACACACACACACACACATACGCACAAATATCTGGGATGTTGCAGCCCTCCCTTTATCATTGAAATTATATATACTCTCAACCGTCATGCTACATACAAACCCAACGTGGAAAATATATGACGGCATCAACGATAAAAGAGTCCCAATACATGCCATTCTAGAAACCATAGACTCCATTTTTCGCTGCATGCTTAAATAAAAAATACTCAGCATCTGTTGAAGGAACAACACTAAATGCTGGTCGCCAAATTTATGTTGTAGAAAAGAACAACACTTCCTGAATATGTATGACATACAAACGTTCTCTTACCCTTCTTTCAAGAAACCACTTCATTCCTCTGTTTAACATAGACAGCCTTATTGGCAGATAACATTACGATCATATTCTCTTTTACTCTTTTACTTGTTTCAGTCATTTGACAGTGGCCATGCCGGAGCACCGCTTTTAGTCGAGCAAGTCGACCCCAGGACTTATTCTTTGTAAGCCTAGTACTTATTCTATCGGTCTCTTTTTGCCGAACCGCTAAGTTACAGGGACGTAAACACACCAGCATCCGTTGTCAAGCGATGCTGGGGGGAGGGGACAAACACAAATACACAAACATATACACACATACATGTATATATATATATATATATATATATATATATATATATATACACGACGGGCTTCTTTCACTTTCCGTCTACGAAATCTACTCACAAGGCTTTGGTCGGCCCGAGGCTATAGTAGAAGACACTTTCCCAAGGTGCCCCGCAGTGGGACTGGACCTGGAACCATGTAGTTCGTAAGCAAGCTACTTACCACACAGCCATTCCTACGCCTATATTTAACTATTATTAGAAACTGCAACGCGAGTACTCCAACAATATTCGAATCATATAGAAATTTGGTTCCTCAAAACAGACTTAATGTAGTACCTATCAAATGTATTATTTTCTTTCTTACCAGCAACGCCAGTTTACATCGAATATAATACAACCATCCTGGTTCTCAAATATTACACTCACATTCACTCAGAAAACAAAACTGTTAAGAGTTACATAGAAGCCATCACGTCTTCAACAACACTTATAGAAACCATAATTGCTTCAGGTTTTGATACAAGATACAATAATGTTTTAGGGGAAAGGGGTTAGTCAATTACATCGACTCCATATCCAACTGGTATTTATTTTGTCGACCATGAAAGGATAAAAGGAAAAGTCGACCACAGCGAATTTTGAACTCGAACGTAAAGACGGATGGAATGTCGTTATGCATTTTGTCCGGCGAGCTAACGATTCTAGCAGCTCGCCGCCTTATATAGAAAACGTAATAATGAAAGCAAAACGACTCATAAATTCACATAACATAATCGACAATGAGGGACAAGCAATATTGTATCTTCACAATAATCCACAGTAAATATAAAGAACACAAAATTGTGCGCTACGCATCGTTAGCTGTACACTGACAGCATCTACAAACCAATTACAAAACGAAAAGTACAAAAAACGAAGAACCACCTGGACCACAAAAGGAACAATGTAGCATACTTCAAGCTCCATTTTATTCCCCATTACATGAATAACTAGCTTCGAAAATCCAGGTCGTACATAATGTTTGGAAAATTAGAACAATTATATGTCAAAACACCATCTCTTCCACTTAGAAAAACATTACACCACATATACACAGGTATAACTATAATGTCAATTGCATCACTGGCTGCTCATGCAATCCTGAGATACACCTCACCAACAATAGCTGAATAAGAATATTCTGACCAGGTTTACATGGCCCGCTCTCCTTCGTTGTTGCTGTCATCAAAATCTGAGTATACAAATATTGGCTTGTCAGCAGAGAGAGTGCAATATAGGAAGATGGTCAGATCGCACTCTCTATATAATTATTATAACATATCGAAGTATTGATGGAAACAAGACATAACTGGGAACAGGGATCTGTGAGACGCGACTTGTCCTTCGGTTGACTATCTGCGTAGAGCTCGATCAGGGCTGATCTCATATTACACAAATTCACTACCACCGCAACCAACAAATATTTCGAGGTAATGACGGGACCTCAGTGTAGTTGCACGATTTTATTAGAAATTCTTGCCAAATATCCCTTAAACTACACTCTTCCGTCTTAATATGTATGGTTTGGTCTTCGGTCGTAGATATGCACTCTCAAAACAAATCTGGGATTTAAAAAACACGACAATATTATTATTGTTGAATATTTTAAAGCTTCATGGCCCTTGTAGTTTCTAAAACACAGGAGTAAAGAAATATGTAAATGGATTAGAAATGCAGTTAAAGCTGAAAAAAAAAGAAATTACCTTCGATAACCATCTGCTGGGCAACTGTAAAACTGTGAGCGGGTAGCCTAAAAGCCCTGAAAATAAATAAGAATTATTGGAATTTAGATCGATAGTTCAAATTTGCTGAACACAATAGAATAATCAAGAAAGTGGATATTACATCAGACGAGATGCTATTTAATATTGTTAGGTAAGGATTTTACTTCAAATTAATCCAGTCTCGCTAAATTAAAATTTAGATAACATTGCAGTCTTTTAGCTTTTATATGTAAAAAGATACTGAGGGGAATATTCCATGTCAGTAATATATAAAATATATGAATATATATTGTATAAAACGAAAGGTTACACAAAAGTAGAATTACATATATTATTTTACTCTCACTCTCTTTCTACCTTTTCTACATTTCTGCCTTTTTACTGAATTTCTTCGCGTATCATCATTCAAGACCTTCGATGTATTACAGAAATATTTGGAAGCCTGCGCTTTCATATATAAGAAGTATTCTAAAAGTATTTAAAGCCTTAATTAGAATAAAACTAGCTGAATACTCTATGAATTAGTTGAACGTTTAATTTAAGCATGCAGAGATGGGAACATCCCTTCCAGTGACTGTATCTGATATCTCAGAAAAATCTTCAGGGCTGTACTGATGAGGATATCAGGCTCTCATTTCCTTATCCCTTATCCTCAGTGGCTGCATTCGATATCTAAGAGCGTCTTTCTCGGCAATGTACAATTACCTCTTCAAAACTGGTGATGCTTTCTTTTCACGTATGTATTAATGCATTTAAGATGTATGTTTGATCTTAATACATACCTAATCAATTTCACATGTACTAACATCGTCACGTTTTACATTTGTGTGACAGGATAATTAATGTACAGGATTTTGCTCTCACAGTTACAAATTACAGCTAAACGAACAATCATCCCTATCATAATTGCCTTGGCGCAATATCTTGCTATCATTTAATGTACTATATGATATGATTGTGTCTTTATATGATTTTCGTTATGATTGGCTCATAACAGAATAGACCTAGATGAGATGCAGCTTTGTTTCGTGTCCGGAAAAATATCACGGATGCAATCTTCATTGTGAAACAGTTGCAAGAGATATACTTGGCTAAGGTTAAACCGCTGTTGCTGGCATTCGTTGATTTGGGAAACACATTTGACAAGGTACCACGTTTAGGTATTTGGTGATCTCTAAGGAAACTAGGTGTAGACAAATGAATTGTAAGAGCTATATAAACTAAGTAGAAATACACGGTAAGTAATGTGAGAGTCAACAACGATTGCAGAGAATTTGACGTGAGGGAAGGAGTCCATCATATTTCAGTCCTCAGTCCTCTCACCTTCACCACAGCCCTACAAGCCATCAAAGAAGAGTTCAAGACTGGAAGTTCATGGTAACTCCTATATGCTGATGATCTAGTTTTCATGGATGAATCTATATAGGAATATCTAAAGTGGTTGCTAAGCTAATGTGTACATTTTAAGATCTTTCTGTATTCCTTATTGTTACAAGAAATAATTTCTTTATATTGGTAACTATAAACAAGAGCATACATCTAAAGCACACTCACTATTCCCAGAGCCACATCGTAGCCATTTGATTTACAGCCATATATTTGCTTTGAAAAAGTAGAAAAACCTCTCAACACGCACATGGGAATGTGGTGTGACATACACCAACCCAAAAAACAGACCGCACAAAATTTCCAGGCATTCAATAACGACGCTCCTATGCTGTACAGGGTTATGGAAGGACCATAAACCTTATGTAGACCTTGTTATGGGGCCCCCTACCAGACCAGTTTGCGGGGTGAATATCTCCAGCAACTATAATCTATCATGCTTCCTCTCGCAGGATTTACGACCGCTCAATGAAACGTCCCTAAATGTCTGTGTGAGCAAGGAGGACTACCTCAGTAGAATCAATAGTGCAACCCCTCTAACGACCTTGCAGGTTGTGTAGTTGGTCGCATGGATATGGTTTCACACTGCCCATCTATAGACACAGATTTTACTGTGTAGAAATCTATTGAGATTATCTGTGAGAGCGAAGTAGATTTCCGCGAAGTCAACACAAAGGAACTGGGCCTCCTCCTAAAAACTAACCTATGACCGTAACTACCTAGACAACCATGACCGAAGTAGATTCTACCTTACCAGATCAGAAAGGGGGAAGACTACCTGCCATCACCTCGGCAGTGGAGAAAAGCACTACAGTGCACTGAAGTGGCTGGGTCATGCCCACCCAAGACCCTGAGAACGACAATCAGGTGAAAAGAATTATTGCGCACGCTATAGGAGCCAGCGTGAAAAATCACCTTAAAGAACCACATAGTGAAGTTTAACAAGAAACTATATAAGCAGGTTCAAGATGCAGCCATTTGATGTTGGAATGGCTGGGGATGTGGCCGGCCTCTTCATGATCAGGTGGGACAAAAAGCTTCAACAATCTCTAACAATATTGCTTTACTGAAGGTATGTAGACGACATTAATACTCTAGTTAGGACAACGCCATGTGACTGTACCGAAGAAATCGAGAGGAGTACAATGGAGAGCATCTAAAATGTAGCTAACTCCATCCACCAAAGCATCAAGGTAACTATAGATTAGCCCATTAAGTATCTTAGCAATAGATTCCCTGTCTTTGATGCTGAACTTTGGTTAGAGACTTAACAACAGAGTGCAGCTCCTCCACTAGTTAATTTTAGTTAATTTTTGTTTATTTTCAGATCATTAAAATTGAATGTCAAGTTAAGAAAAACGAGCATTTTCGACACTTTCTTTTTGCTTTTAGTCAAGGTTCGAAGGGTACAAAAGCTGATCGCGACATTTGTGCTGTGTATGGATAGGGTGCCATAGCTGAAAGAACCGCTCGTGATTGGTATGCCAAGTTCAAAATTGGAAATTTTGACCTCAAAGACGTACCTCTTTCTGGCCGTCTAGTTGAGATCGATGAAGAGCGATTAAACCAAATTTTGCACGAAAATTCTCGTCAAACGACAATGGAACTGGCAGAGAAAATGGAATGCTCCTACACTGCTATAGAGAAGCATCTTCACTCGATGAGAAACGTTCAGAAGTATGGAGCATGTGTTCCGCATGCTTTAAGTGACAACAACAAAAATGAACGAGCCACAATCTCCTCTGGCTTGCTTGCTCGTCACCGCTCAACTCATGGACACTAGCAACGATTCCTTTACCGAATCGTTACTGGCGACGAAAGATAGTGCCTGTACATCAATATGAAGCAGCGCTAGGAATGGCTTAGCCTCGGTAAACAAGCGACACCGCGCGTGTAACAAGATCTTCATCCGTGTAAAACGATGTTGTGCGTATGGTGGGACTGGGGAAGGATTATCCATTACGAATTGCTTGAACGGATCCAAACGGTCAACGCGGAACTCTATGTTCAACAGATGGAACGACTTAACACGGCTATTCAAGGGAAAAAACCTAATCGGCAGCACGGAGTTCTTCTGGTGCATGACAACGCCCGCCCTCATATCGCCAATATGACCAAGGAAGCCATTCAAACGCATGGCTGGGAAGTGCTGCCACACCCGCCGTACTCTCCTGGTTTGGCACCAACGGATTTCCACCTCTTTCGGTCTGTTTCAAATGCTATGCGCGGACTTTCGTTCAATACTGATGCAGAATTGAGAGCTTGGTAGGATTAATTTATCAAGTCGAAATCGGGTGATTTCTACCAACGAGGTATTGAAAATCTTGTTGAACGTTGGGAAGAAGTTGTAAACAACAAGGGTGAATACATTATTGATTAATTAGTTACTCTTACTCTTTTACTCGTTTCAGTCATTTGACTGCGGCCATGCTGGAGCACCGCCTTTAGTCGAGCAAAGCGACCCCGGGACTTATTCTTTGTAAGCCCAGTACTTATTCTATCGGTCTCTTTTGCCGAACCGCTAAGTGACGGCAACGTAAACACACCAGCATCGGTTGTCAAGCAATGCTAGGGGGACAAACACAGACACACAAACATACACACATATACATATATATATATATACGACAGGCTTCTTTCAGTTTCCGTCCGCCAAATCTACTCACAAGGCATTGGTCGGCCCGGAGCTATAGCAGAGACACTTGCCCAAGATGCCACGCAGTGGGACTGAACCCGGAACCATGTGGTTGGTTAGCAAGCTACTTACCACACAGCCACTCCTGCGTTACTTTGTATTAAACCTTTAAAAATTAAAAATTAAAAAAAACAGTTGGAACTTAGTTGCCAATCTTAATATATATATATATATATATGACACGTCGTTGCCGGGTCATAGTGCTAGTGTATGTATATATGTGTATATATGTGTGTACATATTACATGTACATCTATATATACATCTACACATAAAATGCAAAATACAAAGTTATATCTTGATATCGCTAGTGATAACAATGCTCAAAATATATAACGACTCGAATTGTAGGCCCGTCTCTTGCAATTTCGATCAATTGTATCTTGTCCTCCCTCTTGTATAGAAGTGTGGCTACAATCCAGCCTACCTCTACTTCTGGGGGGACATTTAAAATTTTTATCCGGAACGTCCTACGTCCCAGATATAAAGGTAAAAATAAAATATTTCCACTTTGCAAGTTCGAATCAAATACTCCCTTGCACGCTCCGTTGACTCGAACCTTGCTTCTATTGTGGCGAATTTACCGCCTCTGGTTAGATATCTTTCATAGTCGCACCAAGACACTTTTCGACGGTGCTTTCCTCCAGGTGTTCAAATCTTTTTTTTTCTCTACATTGTATACTTAATAGACAATAGTCTTTTCTTTAATTTAATTTTCTATTTCATTTGGTGGTGTTATCCTAGATTCACCGTCTTTGTCGGTGATCAATCCGAAATAGGTTTGTATATCTTCCATTTTAATTTCAATGAGTTCGCGCCCGCCGACGGCTGCAGCGAAATTCATTTTTGGGCTTTCTTCTATCGAAGGCATTCTAACAAAAATGTTTCCGTATAAACAGTGAAAATATTGTCAATTTCCCCAAACAGGGACACAATTCAATTTTTAAACAATAACCAAAGCTCCTTCTCCCAAAGGGGGAGCGTTACAGTTTACAATTATTTAACAAATGCAACACAACAACTTTTCCCTTACGAGGAACCAACAAACGTGATAACAATAGTTAAACAGTAATAATAATAACAAAAAACCTTACGGTGAATCAAAAAGCAGCACGCAGTTGAAGCTATAGTCCTTTATGTACAAGAAATAAACCAGCAGCAGAACTCTGTAGAAGCGGCTGTTCGAGAAAACAGACATTACATACAGCCAAACTTCATATAGATACTTAATGCTAGCTAATTAGCAGATAATCTAATGTAAAAGCCGTGGTAAAGGGTATGTGCACAGCTCCATCTGGACTATTCCATTTCTGCACTCTAATTTTATTTTAAATTTATTCCCATTCATGTGAAACCACTTATTCAAGTTCAAGTCATTGATGCAATTTTATACCAATTGCTATTTTTACTTTTGTTATGTTACGATTATATTATACTTTAGTTTGATTTTAATTATTACTTACTACATATAATTCAATTGTTATTATTATTCTTATTGTTAAAGTGAAAGTATCTGACATAAAATAGAGAAATGTTTTTGTTTCAGTTTTAACACGTAATACTGAAATAGTGGAGAAGATATGATATTGCTATGGGCTCGCTCTAGGCAAGAAGTTGAACAATTTTTTTGCCCATGAAACTACATGGACCCTAAGTAAGGCATGTGTAAAATTTGAATGAAATTGGTTGCGTAGTTCTCAAGTTTTAGGGAAACACACAGACAGACAGACAGACAGACACACATTCCCAGTTTTATATATATATGTATGTATGTATGTATGTATGTATGTATGTATGTATGTATGTATATATATATATATATATATATATATATATATATATATATATATATATGTATGTATGTATATATATATATATATATATTTTTTTTTTTTACTACCATTATTTTACTAGCAATATAGTGCTAGTGCATTTATATATGTGTATATCTATGTGTACATCTATATATATACATCTACACATAAAATACAAAATACAAAGTTACATCTTGATATCGCTAGTAATAACAATACGCAAAATATATAACAGACTGGAATTGTAGGCCCGTCTCTTGCAATTTCGATCAATTGTATCTTGTCCTCCTTCTTTTATAGAAGTGTGGCTACAATCCAGCCTACCTCTACTTCTGGGGGTGCATTTTAAATTTTTATCCGAGACGTCCTACGTCACAGATATAAAGGTAAAAATAGAATATTTCCACTTTGTAAGGTTCGAGTCGAGTACTCCCTTGCACACTCCGTTGACTCGAATCTTGCTTCTATTGTGGCGAATTTACCGCCTCTGGTTAGATACTTGATATCTTTCATAGTCGCACCAAGACACTTTTCGATGGTGCTTTCGTTCAGGTGTTCAAATCTTTTTTTCCCTACATTGTATACTTTATAGACAATTGTCTTTTCTTTAATTTAATGGACTATTCCATTTCTGTGCATTAATTTCATTTTTAATTTATTCCCATTCATGTGAAACCACTTATTCAAGTTCAAGTCATTGATGCTATTTTATACCAATTGCTACTTTTACTTTTGTTATTTTACGATTATATTATACTTTAGTTTGATTTTAATTATTATTTACTACATATAATTCAATTATTATTATTATTTTTATTGTTTAAGTGAAAGTATCTGACATAAAATAGAGAAATGTTTTTGTTTCAGTTTTAACACGTAATACTGAAATAGTGGAGAAGATATGATATTGCTATGGGCTCGCCCTAGGCAAAAAGTTGAACTTTTCGCCGATGACACTCCCCGGACCCTAAGTAAGGCATGTGTAAAATTTGAATGAAATTGGTTGTGTAGTTCTCAAGTTTTAGGGAAACACACAGACAGACAGACAGACAGACACACATTCTCAGTTATATATATATATATATATATAATAATAAATATTAGGGAATGAATCCAAAATTACAGGGAAAAAATCAGATTTAGGGTTAAATCCAATTTTATAGTAAAATATTATATAATATAATTCGAGATAAAACCACTATTTTAAAACCAAACAAGGAAAGACTTAATCAATACATAAAATTTTAATATAAATTAAATAAAATAAATAAAATAAATAAAATAAATAAATAAAATAAATAAATAAAATAAATAATTTTATGTATTGATTAAGTCTTTCCTTGTTTGTTTTAAAATAGTGGTTTTGTCGCGAATTATATTATATATATATATATATATATATATATATATATATATTATATATATATATATATATATATTATATATTTATGCTTTATTAAAAAGCAGCAGAATTATCACACAAACTGTTACTCAGAGTTTCACGTTCCCGTTCGTCCGACAATAAAACTCATGGATAGAGGCGGGAGGATAAGGAGAAAAAAAAGAAAGAAAGCTGACCAACCGTTACTAATTACCATAATATTAATAGAGGAAGACTTTGAAGGATAACGGTATAAGGGTTAATGGAGCAGGGCTCTAAACTGTGACTAGAAATCATTGTATGGGAATAGAACGAACATAATACACAGGCAAAGAGAGAGAGAGAGAGAGAGAGAGAGAGAGAGAGAGAGAGAGAGAGAGAGAGAGAGAGTTTACAATTTAAAGGAAAAATTCAGGGGAATAATTAATTACAAGGTAGCTAAATGTTGCTTAAGTGTCGCATGATGTAAGTCCAGGATATTCGTAATACCCTCATTTCTACGCGTAGACAAATTATTGTTGCTAAATTTACAATTTACAAGCAAATCCTTATTTAAAGGGTTCCAAGGATCTTTGATATTTACATCATTAAGATTATTAAAGTTGTTATTACGGGATAAATTAATATTACTACTATTATTATTATTGATCTCAGCTGGGTCTAATTGTCTACATGCACTGCGGTAATATTATCTGGCTGGTCTTTATGTTCCAAGTTTGATATTTACATAATATTGTTGTTGTGTATGTATATTATCCCGAGGTGTATAATATGCCTCAATTTAAGTACCTAATTCAACTGAATCTTACTTATACATACACACTCCCACACACACACGCGCACACAAACACACGCACACACACACACACACACACACACACACACACACACACACACACACACACACACACACACACACACACACATCAAAATAAGCAACAGGATATCCAGACGTGATTCAGTACCATTTAATTGAACAATGCAATCATTACATCAATTTAAATGCAGGGCTATCCTCAGCTGGATAAATAAATAAATAGAATTTTTAATCAGTCGGACACATTAATATAATTTGAAATGCTCTAATAGAATAAGAAGACAGACAAAGACCATGCTGCCACCACTCCAGCTTAGAACTTAACAGACATTGGGAAAAAATTGGTTGGGGTCATAGCTTGTAACGGATTTTGGTTCAGTTTTAACTTATTAGTCTTGTTTATCAATTACTAAATCTAAGATTAAAGGATTGTGTTTGTTAGGAAAGGGTAGGACAGAGTTGACAGAACATAGTGGGTATGGTCGTAAAACTTGTCAAGATTATTTTGAAGTAGAATAAAGTAGCTGACTATAAGGATGTTGGGTAGTGGAAGACCTCAAATCAAGATGTTTATTACCAGTTAAATGGGCAAGACGCTAATAAAACCAATGATAATAATACAGAGGAAATTTTATCATGGGGTACTATAGGTGATTGATTTTCAACAATATTGTTATGTTGTGTAAAGATAAAATTTAGGATTATCAAGAAAGATATTATAACCAAAAAGATAAATTTTGTTTATATACCAACATTTTCAACAATAGAGAGAGAAAATTACATAGAATTTGTTTATGTTTGAGTCTAAAAGAGGAAAAATGGCTATAAATACGTTTTTTCCCATATAAACAGAACATCCTATATATAAAGTTACCAGTTATAGTTAAGATTGTACATTTATAAATTACGTTTTGGGTTAGATACCGGCCTAATAACGGACAGTGGGACATAACTCTACAATTGCAACTAGGAGAATTACTGCTATAAATATTATTGATATATATATATATCACAAATGTCACTATAAACAAGTAATTATCTCAATCTTTGGTCGTGGGCTGTATATTCAGCAAAACCGATTAATACATATTCATCAAAATTCTTCTAAATTACCGTTTAACGCAGCCAAGGTAAAAAAAAAGTGATGAAATGATGTGGCATCTGTAAAGTAATTTGCAGATAGAGTTAGTTGCTTTAGTATTTTTTTTCATTTTATGCATTTGCATGGAACAGTGTCAACAGTTTAATATTTCGGAATTAGTTATAAACTTCAAAGAAAGATTGTAATATATATATTTCAAGGAGAGAGATATCTACTATGTGGGCTTCTATTGTGCTTAAATGGGATTATTTACTGTCAACGCAGTGAGCTAACAAAGCAAATCAATTTTATCCAATGGGTATTGATTAGATTTGATTAGATAAAGAACGAGACCTATTTTTTGCAGGACAGTTGGAGCAAATGTAGTCACAACACTTATGACAGATTTGAATTTATGACACGTAAGTTAAGCATATAACTTCCTTCATTACTTTTTGCAGTGAACTGGTGATATTGACAGTGATATGATCAGAAGGAAATTATGTTAGCGACAGCACGTTGCGATGCACACACACACACACATATCGTTTTTGTATTTGGTTTCCAAGATTATTTATGTGAGTTCGTGTGTTGAAGCATATTCTGTTGCGTCTTGCATTAAAAAAGGAATAAGTGGAAATTTTACCGGTGAGTGTGGTAGATTATAAAGCACAAAAAGAGAATGATTGTCCCCAGACACAACAGTATATATATATATATATATATATATATATATATATATATTTATATATATATATCACCGTGATCACCGTGACCGACCAGGCTACAAATCGCTGGTCACAATGCGCTTCGCATTGTTTTAGCCTTCAAATGACACCACCTTGTTGGCTACGCGAGCAGGCCAATATATATATACATTCAGTTAGACAGAGAAAGGGAAAATAGTGGCTTCGCGCTATTTAAACCAAGACCACTGTTATCAAATGGGAGCGCCAGAGCATAGAGCCACAGGAAAATAGTGGCGGATGAATGCGAGGACAGGACAAAATAACGTTATACATTACAGAAAATGCCTTACAGCTGTGCAATAAGCAAAGGCAATAACTATACGTATAGAGTGCTAAAACGATACAGAACAAACAGAAAAGGCCTTTTCGGTTATCAAGGCAGTGAGGTAGCGCAAAGAAGTGGAAAAAGTCCTTGACGGACGGAATACAAAGTGTCTGGTTGGGTCAGCAGCAGGTCGAAAAAGAAAATGCCTTACGGCTGTACAATATTCTGAAGCAATAACAATACGTATAGAGTACGAAAACGATACAATACAAACAGAATAATGCCTTTTCAGCTATATATATATATATATATATATATATATATATATATATATATATATATAATATATATACATACACATATATATATATATATTATATATATATATATATATATATATATATATATATATGTACATATATATATATGTATGTATATGTGTATATACAAGAAAAAAGCAACAAGAATGGATTAGTTTTTCAGTACAATTGTTTCATACGAAGACAAGCTTTATTAAAAGCTGCAAATAAGCTCCGGTAATTTGCACCTACATTATGGATGGATTCACCTTTTCTGTGAATCTAACAAGCTTTTTTAAAGCCTGTTATAAGACTGTACATCATCATTAGAGAACTCTGGAAGTCTACTTACAATCTAAATTTGCTTTTTATAGAACTATCTCCGATACTTCATGAGTGTAGCTTCACCCACTAAGATGCTTGGAGAACTCATATGTGTTTTGGCTGATGAGTACGGGACACTTGTATTTGCTGCAATATTTGCAGCTTTTAATAAAGCTTGTCTTCGTATGAAACAATTGTACTGAAAAACTAATCCATTCTTGTTGCTTTTTTCTTGTTTATAATCACACCACATTATTGTATGGTTAATACCATATAGTTTTCTGGTGCATCTAAGTGAAGTACCGCATTCAAGTGAATTCAATAGAACTCACTTGAATCTTAATTGCTTTTACTGAATATATGTGTATATATATATATATATATATATATATACAAAGAGTGTGAGAGAGAGAGAGAGAGAGAGTTTACAATGAATATATGTGTGTGAGGTAACACACACACACATACATGGAGACAGACAAGCAGATAGACAGGTAGATAGATGTGCACAATAAAGTAGGAAAAGTTTACCACGTATTATTGAAAAAACTATTCCCAAAGGCGAACGGGCAGAATCGTTAGCACGCCGGATCAAAGGCTTAACAGCATTACTTCCGGCTTTATGTTCTGTGTCCTAATTCCCTCGAGGTCAATTTTTGATTTTCATCCTTTTGTAGATCGATGAAATAAGTTCCAGTCAATCGCTGGGGTGATGTAATCGACTAGCTCCTGTCTCACAATACTACAGCACTTTGTAAACTCATAAAGCCTTCAATATTATTGTAAACTCATAAAGCCTTCAATAATTTCTGAATTCAGTAATGTTATCAATAGAACAGATGATTTTTCGTCTCTTGATTACATCACTATTTTTCTCACACAAATGAAATTCGTAGAAGTTCTGGTGTCGATTTATCAGCTAAACTACTGAGCATAAATTTAAATATATTTCAAAGAGATATGTTAACACATGTGTGATGAATATGATGTTTTTATATCTGAGCTGATGGTTTATGTCTGCATCTTCACAAGGAAGCCGACTAGAGGTCCTCTATACGCTTACTCAACAAGCTAGAAATAGCAAATAAATCTCTCACAAATCAATCTTTAAAATCTTTGATAAAAAACAAAAAAAAAACAACAACTGGGAACTCAATCGAAATAATGTATTCTGAGATTAAATTATACTGAAAGTAAGGGACGAGTTGCTCATACCCACAATGACTTCCATCATAGGTTCGTTCGACGAAGAAAGACCTATAGATCCTGCCACCACCATCACAAATAAGATGTACAACAATATCGGGCATTCATATCAACTGCAGAGAAATGAACGGCAAAATCAATAGTAGTCAGATCTGCAAAGTAAAACTAAATGCACAAGGTATTTCGGCCGAACGCTGACCCGTTACTCCAATCCACAACTCTATTCTATAGACAGATAATCTATTCTTCTAACTATAGGCACAAAGTGCTGTAGTATTGTGAGACAGGAGCTAGTCGATTACATCACCTCAGCGATTGACTGGAACTTATTTCAGCGATCTTCAAAAGGATGAAAATTGACCTCAAGGGAATTAGGACACAGAACATAAAGCCGGAAGCAATGCTGCTAAGCCTTTGGTCCGGCGTGCTAACGATTCTGCCCGTTCGCCTTTTTTTTAAGTAAATGAATAATAAGAACTGTTGTGTCTGGGGAGAGTCATTTTCTTTTTGTGCCTTATAATGTAACACACTCACCGGTAAAATTTCCACATATTTCTTATTTTTATTTTCCTAAAATTTTCGTTGCGTCTTGCAACCTTTTGAATAGTGAGTGTGTTACATTATAAGGCACAAAAAGAAAATGACTCTCCCCAGACACAACAGAATATGCTTCAACACACAAACTCATATAAAGAATCTTGCAAACCAAATCCAAAAACAAAATAATAAGAACGGAAATGCAGTAGTAGTAATGAGGAGGTAAAGTCTAGTGGAGAAACAAAATATATAGAAAGTCTTGAAGAAAAACATTACGACAAATGTATTTTGTATTTCCAGTTATTTGTAAATCACTGATCATTGTAGAATTCATTTCAAATTAATCCACTGTATGCCATTTATTGGGGAATGAGTTTGACATTTTATCATAATTACGTGCCTTACATTGAGAAACCCCGTAATCTAACGCTCCTAAACATCCACCGAGCTATATTACATGTAATTATCGTAATCTCCCACCAACTCCACACACACACACAGAAAAAAAATCCACCTTCAGAGATTTGTGGTGCTTTACCAGGAAAGGGAAGTATTAACCTACGGTTGAAACTGACCCAGATGATGAGTTCGACTTGCATTTTAGTAGGTCAACCTAGAGCCGGAGACGTATGTAGGCTATGGAATATATTAGCGTTTGTTGTAGAATATATTACTTCAACTGGTTCATACTGTAAAGTGACCTCTAGAATCATTCTTATTATGCTTTTATTGCTTTCTGATTTACAAGAAATTGGATAAGTGTTTAATTCTAGTTCCTGTCGCTTTAAGCTGATTGCAGACACATTTATCTGCATAAAACATTGCTCTATCACAAGTAATTTTATTCCTGTGGCAGGAATGACACCGGCATTGCAAGTCAGCGATTCACTTGTCATTCTTTACCACCACCGTTGTTTGCACCAGTAAATTATATAAATTACGGTATATATAAGAGATACGTGCAGCCTACTGTTGAAAGCTTTATTAACCAGGGGCACATACAGCACCATTAAAAAATGTAATCATCGACCACTTGTTCAATAATCCATCGGATTGGGGACACACACACACACACACACATACACGGAACAACATACACACATAAGCACACACACACACAGCAACACATACACATAAGTACACACACATACATACTCTCTCTCTTTCTCTCTCTGTCTCTTTCTCTCTCCCCCTCTCTTTTTGTTGGCTAAAGCTTTTTGCAATTTGTCATGGGCATTTTATCTTTAAAAATGCGTAGAAATTAACGTAACAGAATTTACTAATTATTTTAAAATGTATTTTTTTATGAAAATTAGAATTATCTTCCTTTCTGAGGGCAAAGACTCAGCACACCGAGTTATTGCATAACTTTGCAGAGGTCAGTAAACCCCACTGGTAAACCCCGCTAATTTACGTATAATATATGTTGCATCATCAATGACAAATTATCATTATTTCTTAATATCTTTAAGAGTCTTTGCCTAAAGTCAACATTTACTGTGAGACACATAAAGTAGCAATCAACCAGCGTGGTCAATCTACCTGTCCAATTGGTTCTTATGCGTTTGGGATTTTTCTGGAGTTTTCGGCCTCAATTGCTTTTGGGCTGCCCATTTTCTGTTTTCTTTCTGAATGTACTCAGTTCATTACAGTTTTTGCATGACGAGAGATAAGTAGGCAGAAAATATAATCCACTAGCTAGACGAACCAGCTACAGCATCTTGTTGGTTTGCAGCAGATGGGGTTTAATTCACAGAAGAATCTTTTGATTTGTGATTCTGTTTCCTCAGATAATTTTCGGATCTTTTGCAGGTATAGTTCATGAAATGTGTCGAGGTTCTTGACCAATTTTCCACTTTTCCCCGTCATACAGAACTACTGGCAGAATTGTTGCACTAAAAATTGGATCTCCTACTGCAATGCAAATATGTGTTGTTGTCCATATTTGCTGTATTTACTGAAATATTGCCAATGCTACAGACCATATCACTTTCATTCCTGTTTTACCCACATTTCCGTTCAAGTTGTCCAAGTCGTTCACAACATTATCTGCTACAAGCTTTTTCAACTGCCAAATTTCTTTGAAGTTATTGGAATAATTATCAAACGGTGACCGCGCTTATATTTTTCAGATTTCGAGGCAATGTGTGAAAATAACTGCTTAGACATTTCCTGATCTTTTGCTACTAATTACTAATTTAGTAAAAACATTGTAGTCTAGACATTTATATTGATAAGACTAGAATGACGGAGAGAGAAAGAATACTGAAGTGAATTCCAAAGTTAAAAATATGCGTGGGCAGAAAAAAAGAAATTCAAGATGATGAACTGGCAGAATCGTTAGCACGCCGGGGAAAATGCCTTTCGTCCAGCTTTATGCTCTGAGTCCAAATTCCACCGAGGTCGACTTTATCTTTCTGCCTTTTGGGGGTCAAGGAAATAAGTTCCATATTTGTCTTTAATTTGTGTTATGAATTTTCTTTTATTATTGACAAAATAAAAAATGCTTCGGACAAACTGTCTTACAGTGCTTTACGTTCTGAATTAAAATACTGCTAAGGGTTAACTTTGCCCTTCATATCTCGGGGTGAATAAAATAAAGTAATAGTCATGAGCTAGGGAACGATGTCTTATACCTCTGTTACGAACTATTATCTTACCTCAAACTCTATAGCCAGACAAACGTTGTAATTTGAAAAGGTGTGGTATTTTATAGAAGCAAACAGTTTTGTATAATAGCAAAACGTGGAAAATGCTAGCAAAGATTACAAAGAAGCTTGACCCGTTCCACGAACGATACCGACGGAAAATTCCCAACGTAATATGGTGAGACAGATTCATAAATGAAGAAATTCTTCTGCGTAGCAAACATCCTAATGCTATATGTTTCGTTTGGAGGACTATACATTTTGCTTGTCGACCACTAGGAACGCTAAGACTGAAATGACCTGGACACCAGATGGTGACAAACGGAAATAGGTTTGGGAGTAATTTTTAAAGTGTCCCCTAGGGACAAGCAGTTTGAATACATAACGAGTTCTAAGAAATATAGCAGTTTTGTCACACACACACACACGAAACTCTCTTTTCGCTAAAGGGTTGAAAAAGTCGATAATTACTTTATCTAGTACCTGCTTTATCGACTCTAGAAGGATTCAATATAAAACCCACCCCCCACCTCATTGATGGCGAGATTTGTTGAACTTAGAACAGTATTAGCAAAATATGTGAAAATGTGTTTACATACATTTTTGATGATATATTACTTGTATTCATTAAATGTGTTTTTTTTTTCAGAGCGAAACTTTGAACTTTGATTTTGATAAATTTACAATTGTGAATGTTTCATGAATGCCAAAGAAAATGAATAACTAAAGACGTGACAGTAATTATGAGAACGTGATATCAAGCATTTATAGTTCTATTTCAAAGTTAATGGCTTCGTAAATTGATCTTCGTTATTTGAGTATAAGGTATTTAAAATATTTTATTGAAAATTCTGGTCAGTTTCTTTAACATACGAAAATTAACTACAAAATTTATTCTTAATTTTCTGAAATTCTCTCTTCTCTTTGAGAATCGCAAAAAATTTATCATTAGGTTTCTGGTTTTGGTTTTAAATTTGGAAGAAAATTTGAATAAACTAAAAATGTAGTACGTTCGTGAGACATGAAAATGGTTACATAACAAAAAGGGAAGGGTTAACTTTGAAGAGAGGTTGGGTCAAAACAAACACAAATAAAAGTAAAGACTGAAACAAACAATCAAGTACAACAAAACAAGGAACACTCAAGAAGTCTAGGAGTGGAAACTAGACAGGAAAAGAAAACGAAATTGGAAAGATAACATTTGCTCCCCCGCACACAAATACACACACACGCGCGCGCGCGCGCGCACACACATGTGGTCACGGTGGGTTTCCGTCATTCGACGATGATGAATTAGATGTTCAATCAACTGAATTACCTGATCCTGAATTAATGTGTAAATGGCAGAACATTTAAAAGAAAGGTACACCATTAGCATAATTCTTATTTATTTATTGCCCACAAGGGGCTAAACATAGAGGGGACAAACAAGGACAGACAAACGGATTAAGTCGATTACAACGACCCTAGTGCGTAACTGATACTTAATTTATCGACCCCGAAAGGATGAAAAGAAAAGTCAACCTCGGCGGAATTTGAACTCAGAACGCAGCGGCGGACGAAATACCACAAAGCATTTCGCCCGGCATGCTAACGTCTCTGCCAGCTCGCCGCCTTTTACATAATTCTAAAGCAGAATCTATTTCTTTACTACCCACAAGGGGCTAAACACAGAGAGGACAAACAAGGACAGAAACGGGTTTAAGTCGATTATATCGACCCCAGTGCGTACTGGTACTTAATTTGTCGACTCCGACAGGATGAAAGGCAAAGTCGACCTCGGCGGAATTTGAACTCAGAACGTAACGGTAGACGAAATACCGCTAAGCATTTCGCCCGGCGTGCTAACGTTTCTGCCAGCTTGCCGCCTTTTACATAATTCTAAGGCAGAATCACCGTGACGGAATGTGTGACAAGGTTGTACATTTTGAGTTACAGATACAGTCTGTATGACGATGATCTAAACAGTTTCCGTCTAACCACAATTTAGAAGTCGACACGAAGCTATAGAAAACTACATTTACCCAAGAATCCACATAGTAGGATCGATCGCAGGACCTCGTGGCTGCGAAACGAATTTAACTACCCAACCAGAATGCGCCTACATACACACAAATAAACACTCCCTATCTCTCTCAGACACACACATACACATGAACGCATTTGTGCGTGTATGCATATAAACCTGTTAATATTAGTCTGGTGCATGGGCGTGTGTCTATATTGCTAATGTATCATTTAAAAAATTGTATCATTAACTCTGCTGTAAAGCAATTGCTTCAATTTATAGTTCTTTCTACATATCCCAGTTCTTTGGTCCTTAATTATCCTCTATTATCAGATATAGAGCAAATCTACCATTTTTTATTGTTCAGAAAATTTCTTACAAGCGATAAATTCCAAATAGATAATAGGGGGCAATTCAGCCAAAACCAGAGGATACATTATCAATAATCGATACGTATAGTTTTCAAATGTATTGAATTGGTCAGATATTATAAAACAGATGCAAAGCAAGGTGTGCATTTAATATAACGTCAAGTTACTGTGAAGCAGGATAAATGAAATAAGAAAAAGAATAGACAGCAAAAAAGCTATATAAGACAGTCGCATAAGGTTAGTGTGTTGTATTGCTTATGTTAACTAATGTTAATTACTGTTACATACTGCTAAGGTTAATTTAAAGCATAGAAACATTCTCAAATTTGATAACATTTGTAATCGTGTATTATAAAGATATTTTCAAAACAAAAATATTACTTATATTAGTGTAAGAATATTTGTAGCTCATCAATTCAATGTTTTTGCATTATGTATTCTAACAAAATAAATTTATTTGCAAACATAGTCTACTTTAGAGTTGATATAATATTCGGAATATACAATTTTATAATCTCAGATAATATTGAATGCAACAATATTAAATACTTAGCTTGGTCAGTAGTAATTTTGGAATGGAGTTTTACAAAGTATATGAAAAATTCTCTACTCACACAACATTTTAAGCTAAGTTTTCTTTTCCTGCTACGAAGAAAATTTGATGATAAGGTATTCCTGTTTTGTGTTACTCATCTAATATGTTAAAATTAAATCGTTATTCTTGAAAAATATTTAAAATTATTATATTTTATTTCATGAAATATCAGAATTGAATCGCATGATTAGTCAAGCAACATTAGGCTTAATCAATGTCACTGTTTAAAATAAACATAGAGAAAATAATTTTATAAACAAGATCAAAGATCAAAGAACAAAATAGCTGTAAGTATGATCCATATAATGTTGGATTTATAAAGTGGAAACCAAATCTTACCGGCAATACTTAGGCCATATAAAGACATAATAAGCAATAGTGTGATAATCAATCGTTTCAATCCGATGAAGCGTAGAATTTGTCCAAACCGAAGAACCATAGTGTAATTCCTACTGGATAATACGATGTCCTTTGAAGCTACACAGGACAAGAACGATTAACTTTTCCTCTCAGTATTTTTGGTGCAAACAGACATTTGACACGACATATATATGTATATGTAAACTTTTTCTCCTATGTATTGTGTTGTGTTTTCTTTTTTGTATCTTCTGTCAGACGTGCAGCAGCAAGCCACTGATATCAGCTAAGGTGTAACCTTTATGGATAATTGTGCTCAACTTGTGAGCTAACACTCTACTGCTGGTTCCATGTGAACTCTACCTTTTACTCCCGAGGGCCTATCGTAATTTCCGAGAGCAATTTGCTCTTGCTTATTTATTTATATTTTAATTTATTTCTCTTAAACGTACAGACATATAGGAACATTTATATAGTATAGTGCATATGACACCCTTTAAACTATTAGCAATTTTATGTCGACGTTAAATACAAAACAAAGTGCAGTTAATAGTTTCTTTGCCGTTTTTGTTTTCTTTTTAAATAATTTTCTAACATCTTATTCTTCCTTTTCTGCTACAGCAATTGATTATTACGACGATATCATAAAGCATACGTAAACTTAAACTGCAGATATGCATATTTTTAATCAGATTTACTATTACTTTTAAAGTTCTAAAGGTGTGTACAGCGTCTTTTTAAGCAAACATACAATTAATCGATATGAAAACTAATAATATGTGAGAATATCACCTGAATCGAACACTCTTCTTAAATAATGATCCTGTATAGTTAACGTCTTATCATTCCCTCGCTGAGTGCATGTCTTTCATAGATCTACACAGAAGGTCTGTAATTATTTCGGAACCCAAAGTACGCTTGCTTTTTTTTTTTTTACTAACGGTTGTATCTGTCTTGATTTTGACTTTCGATGCTATGGTATGGTTTTGTTGCAAGAGCTTCTCTCGATATTTTGACAGTGGAAATAGTGACCTTCGACTAATTCGTTCAAGTTATCATTTAGAAACATAAACGTAACTTTTTTATGATTTATAATTGTCTCAGCAATTGAATTAAGATTCTATTTCCTTTTTAGTTTTCAAACACCATGGCTCTGACGAAACATGACTTTTACAATTATAAAAAGACAGCTAATTAACTCAACTTAGCCCAGAATAGAGTGAGCTCAAATGTTATCTATATGGTGCTAGTGATATGGGGAAGCAACACCAATTTCAAAGGCGTTTAGTGGGTAGTAGGCCCACGATTGGGTTGAATATCTTCTCCCTAGTCCTTAGATACTTTTATCGTGGAACTTCAATGAAGATAAGGCAGAATATGATGGGGAAATTATCTAAGATCATTGAATGTTACCACCACTAGAATTAGTCAAAGAAAGTCTACAGTAGAGTGGTCTTGTAATACATTTGTCACCGTGAGAAGTGAGTTAAATGGAGGCACAAAATGGGAAACATAGAATTGTAGTCCTTGCTTTGCTATGAAGTTAAATAACATTAACTTGACTTAAGTAAAAAGGAACAAGAGACCACTGATTGTGTACCTTGGTGAAAGGAAGTTGTTGACAGATCTGGCTCTGCCGTAATTATAAAGGAGCACAATGAGAAAGGAAAAAAGAAATTCTGACATGAAAAAGGTGGTTATCTGCAAGGTTTCCTCACGCTGAGGAGGTTAGAAGCGTTTTCAGTGTGAAAACAAATGACACGGTTGAGTGTATTCTTAGTACTGGGAAAATTCCTTTAGGAAAAAAAATTTGAAGGAGAGAAACTAATTTGAAATAGGTTATTTAATGGGATAATACTCTTTACTCTCTCTTTACTTGTTTCAGTCATTTGACTGCGGCCATGCTGGAGCACCACTTTAGTCGAGCAAATCGACCCCAGGACTTATTCTTTGTAAGCCTAGTATTTATTCTATCGGTCTCTTTTGCCGAACCACTAAGTTACGGGGACGTAAACACATCAGCATCGGTTGTCAATCAATTTTGGTGAGGCAGGGGCGGAGACAAACACAGACGCGCAACACACACACACACACACATGCATATATACATATATATATATATATATACGACGGGCTTCTTTCAGTTTCTGTCTGCCAAATCTACTCACAAGGCTTTGGTCGACCCGAGGCTATAGTAGAAGACACTTGCCCAAAATGCCACGCAGTGGGACTGAACCCGGAGCCATGTGGTTGCTACTTACCACACAGCCACTCTTGCGTCTTGTCAAGAGACAATGAGAAAGGTGAGAAAGAAAAGTTTTGGGAGCTGTCTTATGCTTGTTTGTGTGTGTGTGTCTAGTGTATGTGGGATATCTGTCGCTGCATGTGCACAAGAAGTTAAGAAATGGAGTCAAAATGAGCAAGGAATCTGCGATTTTGTTATTCGGAAATAGTTGTAGTATGTTGGATTATTCTTCGGGATTTAGTTACAAATCTCCTCGCATGAGGTGAGAAGGCGCGGACTGAGTCCTTCAGTGACCCGAAAATATTCTTTGATTTTCTGTTGGCCAGCTTGTAGATGTTGCAATACTGGAAAAAATCTTACAATTCATGATAGTGGGTAAATTCATTCAGGTATTGTGAGTTGTATTGTTTACTTTCCGGTTGTAAATGAATCGTTTTGGTGTCGTGGATTTTGATTGTGTGAGACAATGTATCTTCTTTTGTGAGTCCTTTTTACCACATGAACTTTTTCGGAACTCACTTTCGTTATCATAAATAAGAAACTATAGTACACAACGTATAAGCAGTTCTTCTAAACAAAAATATAAATGGTAAACTAACGCTCAGAATATATAAAACAAAGTAGATAAAACTTTATTAAGAGTAAATAAGATTGTTTCAGTACAATACATAACTCATGTACATAAGAGCTGACAAATTGTCAATAATGTTCATTAGGGAATTCTACGTTCTTAAAAGTATACAGGATTTTGTTTTTGCTTTCTACCGTGGAAGCTTAAAATACAGATTCACATAGATACAGGGAAGAGAAAAGAAGTGCTACCATTGAAAATTCATCTAGTATTGGAAATTATGATTCCACATTCATAGAAAAAATAAGTTCGTTTCTTGTAAAAATTTAGATTCCACTCAAATAAATAGCTTAGTAAATTCTTGAAACTTCAAAGTAATTTTCTTCATCTGTTCCTTTCCAACAAAGAAGTAATTTTGGTCGCGATCCAATTTGCAAATGTCCATGTCTGGCAGAAATTATTTGCGGAAATACTTTTCTATACCACCGAATACTCGATTATGATCGTCATTTTGTACTGTTTCCATAAAAGTGTTTTGTTAAGAAATGCTTCGATCTACCTTCAGAGTGAAATTGCTTACATTCTTCCATTGCAGAAACTTTATGTTCATTTTAAGCTTCTGAAATATGTCTAATAAAGCATAATTTGCAACGCTAAATTTCACAATGGAAGAATTCCTTCTATTTGAGTTCTTTTCTAGGAAAAATAGCACTACACGTTTTTAAGACTACTATTCTTCTCTTTTAACAATCGTCACACCTTTGTGCGTTTTAAAATCTTGCTCAACTTGGATTTCTTATCATGGTTGTGCGAATAGACAATCTGGAATACTGATCACGTTCTGTGTGAACATGTTAATTCTGCGAAAGGCTATTCCAGATAACCGTATCCAAATATTTATTTGGGTAATACTATTCCTCATTATATACATATTGACAAGGCGGCGAGCTGGCAGAAACGTCTGTTTTTGAGTAGAAAGTGTGTACGCTCCATGTGAGTCCTGTTATTGTAAACCTCGATGGATAACTGAAGTCTTTACCAACTGAACTGTGGACTATCTACTTCACTATGGAAGGGTATTGGTAGTAGTTTCTTTGACGTAAGTTCAATTGTTACACACTGTTACACACTGTTACTGTTACACACTTTTATTTTATGTTTGTGGTAGGTCTTCCCGCGCGGGAGAACCAAGATTCGTTGAATTGTTTAAATTGTTGAATTGTTGAATTTTCATTGCTGCGTTCTGCCTGCTTTTGAAAATTGTTGCTTCCTCATTATGGGTGAAGTGTGAAAAGAGTGAAATGGAACGTGTCGCAAGTTATTCATCCGCAACTACACAAGGTATTACGACCAACACCCTTGAAGTTCACGAGATAAATATAGAGACAAAATAATGGGAAAAAGGAAACAAATTGTTACAAAAGGAAGGGGCCAGTTTAAAGCTGACCGAAAGAAGTGACGAAGAATGTAGCAAGGAAGATGGCCCTCTACAGGACGTTATCAACCACTACCAAGAAAATAGAGATTGCTCCAGTAGAGGCAATAGAGGAATGTCTAGGTGAAGTGAGAGGATTAACCACCTACTATACGCGTGGAAGAAAATACGGCACAGTGGGGGTTAGGTTCTCCAGTGACAAGGACGCTATTAACCACTCCACTGAGCCAATAAGGACACAAGAGTGGGTGCTGCCGATGTACTGTGGCAAACATTGCCAGAGTGAGAGTCAGCAAAGTTCCCCCACCGAGATCGAAGAGGTATGGCTGGTGACAGCAGTCATGCACGAAATGGCGGAAGATGCAAGGATTCTGAAGATAACCAGAACAAAGGAAGTTAATTGTTGGGCTACGGCCTTGAAATGATAATTCAAGTTGGGTTAAAAGACTTACATGGAATTGTAGAAGAGGTTCTTCTACCAGAAGACATTACGCTAAGAGTGGGTGTGGGGGAAGACCTCCAACATGTTTTCTATGTAAGCAAAAATATTTTATGAAAGCAAAGTGCCTTCAGCAGGAAAGTGAAGTAGAACAGCACGAAGAGCAGCCCACTGAAGTCTGACGGTGTTTATAACTATTTTATTTGGCTTTTCTCTGAGTAAGGGAGAATATAATGATTCAACGTCACTTATACTAAAGTGTTATCATTATACCTAAAAACCCTAACTACAGTAATAACGTCATATAGACACATACGCATGGAACGCTATATTAATGACATGTATGTTGAATATTTTAATCGTGTCCTTTAAACCGCTATAAGAAACATAAATCAAAGATTACAGAAATGCATATTTATCTATGCTCAGTTGAAAAACAAACGTGAAGAGAAACATTTTCTTTTTAATTATTTTTTATTATATAAATATAACATTTTATATTATTTACAGTAAGAAAGATAACTTTGTCGTGAAGAAAACGACTATAAATTCCTTAGCTAATTTCTTCTTTCTATCTAATACATTAACCAACAAATCAAAATAGATTTGTGATTAACTTAGACATGGCATGAAAATTTACCGATGTCTCAAAAGAGTGAGTGCCGTGGAGTTATGTGACAACCAACGAACACTGAAATATTTTCCAAAATCCAGGGTTTTTATAACTGCTCAACTTGACTTAAAAAGAATCGAAATCCATGACCAATATTCTTTTCGAAACTTCTAGAATCTTTATATGAGCAGTTATATTAACCAATGGAAAAAAAACGAAAATGATAATTCTTCGGCAAAGACATTACGTCATATTGCCAATTCGCGCCACATTTCAAAATGGCTAAAATGGTTATTGCTACAGAAGAAAAGAAGTACTCCACTGTAGCCTTGATATTAGCGGAGTGGACACTACAACCTACTTACTGTGGCAAACGTCTTTTCTTGTAGTGTCAACTCTTTATAAAGGCCATGTGCCTTAATAAAAGAAATTGAGCTGGCAGGATAATCAGCCCACCGGACAAAATGCTTCGCGGTATTTCGTCTGCCGCTACGTTCTGAGTTCAAATTCCGCCGAGGTAGACTATGCCTTTCATCTTTTCGGGGTCGATTAAATAAGTACCAGTTACGCACTGGGCTCGATATAATCAGCTTAATCCGTTTGTCTCTCCTTGTTTGTCCTCTCTGTATTTAGCCCCTTGTGGGTAATAAAGAAATATGTATTTCGTCTGCCGTTACGTTGAGTTCAAATTCCGCCGCGGTCAACATTGCCTTTCACCCTTTCGGGGTCGATAAATTAAGTACCATTTATGCACTGGAGTCAATATAATCGACTGTCCCCTCCCCCGAATTCCAGGCCTTGTGCCTATAGTAAAAAGGATTATATACATATTAACATATTTGTAAGTATACACATTAGTATTGAAAATTGAGATATGTATATATGTGTGTGTGTGGTGTGTGTGTGTGTTGTTTTTTGTTTAGAAGAGGAGAAAGAGAAAAACGGAGGAAGGGAGGAGAGAGAAGAAAAAAGTATGCTGATGCTAAATGGCCTCTCAAGATGTCACTTGTAGGAAGAAAAAGAAAAGAGCAAAGAGAAAGAAGAAAAATGAAAGGGAAAGACAGAGAAAGAAGCTTCTTTTCAATTTATAATTTGTATCGATGTGGTCAACTCTTTGAAATTCAATTTCAATTCAAAATGTTATTCTTTATTCAATCATTGATTTTGAAAGTCTCCCCCTCCCCTCCTTCCCTTATCATATACATATTAAAATGTTTGTAGATATAAACGTTTCTTTGTGATTGAAAAATGATTCTTAAGTAAGTATATTCACAATTATAAAGTATCAAATATATCTAGAGTTCAAAGTTCAATGAAAATATACCTTCGCTCCAATGTTGATTGATTTAAAACGATATGCTTGGAGAGGGTAAAACTGTAGTATTCAAGTACTCGCATTATTTCTCCCCAGCCGTATTTTCCATGAAAGTTAGCTGGGTACAGCGGCTGTGTAAGAAAACTGTGTTGTCCATAAATTGCTCCATTTGAAAGAGTGTTCATGCATATTATCGTTGCTTTTCTTTCGAACGTATTGTTTTGGTGAGAATTGTTTTTTTATAAAATGGTCATCCCTTCAACATTTCTAGAAGGGGAAGATTTTGAATTTTCCTTATCCACATATTTCTATATGTTTACTCATTGGAATCTTGTGTCGTTCCTCTTGTGTGATGTTCAGCTCCATCGCCTTTATAATTCCATCATTTATAAATTTTAAGGGGTAATTCTTTATTTTTAAGAAACCTGTGAGCTCATTAATTCGGATTTGATGTATTTTGGGAGTCAATTAGTATCGTACAGATACGTCATGCCTTACTCTATGGGATGTTCCTTTTGATATGTGCGGGATAGCAAGAGTATCACACCTCCGTTTTTTTTTTTTAAAATATCTCGGTTGTCACTGTGGAGTCGTGTATTTTTATGTGAATATCCAAGAATGGTAATTCATTATAACTAGTTTCTGTCATGAATTTGATAGATAAGTGAAGTATGTTGAGGATGTTATTAAATATTTGAAGATCTTCATTTGACCTGTCCCAAAAATTAAGCGCTTCCATTCTGATGTACTTCTTGTAATTATTAAAAGCCTTCTCTATTTCATCGTAAAGCTTATTTTCTAGGAACCTCATGACTAGATTAGCATATTAGGGTGCAAACCTCGTCTCCTGAACCGTGTCCTTTATCTGTCGATATTATTTATCATCGAATCTAAACGTGTTCTCTTCTAGTACCAGACATGTAGCTTTGGCAATGAAATCTATTTTGGAGATGAACACCATTCGTCAGTGTGATCTGCTTGAAAAATTGTTGAGATATTAAGATTTTGTTTTAATTTGAAATCAATGGCCGCCATATACACAAATAAATTTTATCCTTCAATGCGGTGTTGAGCACTCATTCTCGTCGTTCGACATTCACGTTAATATATATATATATATGTATGAATGTATGTATGTATGTATACATATATATATATATATATATATATATATGTATACATACACGCGTGTGGGTTTATGTGTTTATGTACTAAGTATTAAACTTTTCTCTTTCTCTATAGACAATAACCCATGAGATTAGCGTTCGAGTATATATGAGTCTGCACGTGTGGTCACGCAAGTGCGTGTGATGTGTGTACTCGCTTACATTTACACAAAATTTTGTTCTCTCAAAAATTTTATTTCTCATTGCTAAACTTATACGCTTTCGAAAGAAAATTTTATTTTCTTATTGCTTGATCCGTGGATTGAATTTTTTTCGACGTCTTGCTTCTGGGCAATAATTCCTATTTAATCCGAACGAAAAAGATATGGTAATCTTACTTGTAAAAATCGTTGTAGGCATATTTGGAAACAATGCCAAGTGACAAAATAAAGAAAAAATTATCTTCCTTCATTTATAGTTCCTGATTTAATAGAAATGGAAACAAAATAATTTCTGTAGCATGCTGTGATCTATTTACAATCTCTGTCTTTCAATGATTCCAAAATTTCTCGTTTTCTTGCTAGACAACTGCCAAACATATTTCTCCGTATAAATGGAACTATAAATATTATATTTCTAAAGCTATCCTATCTGCTCTAGTTGCATTTATAATGTTCAATACTGGTATAGAAATCTTCCTTCATTATGCGTACTTTAAAAAAGATGTTATTTAATGAAACACTTTCTGCAACTGTGTATGATTGGCTATCAGAATTCTTGGATACGGTTTTAATTTTTGGTTGCTTTCACTTTTCTATTACTAATTCAACTCGAGAATTTGCTGAAAGAATGCTGTTTTTGAAAGGTGAAATGCATGTAGTACTTCAATGTTGCACCAACAAATTTCGGTATATTGTTCTGAAAAATAAACGTTTCTACTCTTTGGGAGAAATTCATGTATTTACAGTAGTAATATTGTTTTGTACTCTAGACATAAGGCCAGAACTTTTGCGGGAGAGGACCAGTCGATTACATCGACGCCAGTACGCAACTGGTACATAATTTATCGACCCCGAAACGATGAAAGGCAAAGACGACATTGTTTATTATTTATAATAGTCAATCCATTTGTTCTCTGCAGACCGAATAAAATGTAAATTCCGAATTAAGAAGGTGGATCCAAATATGTGCCGACCGAAAAAGACCTATGTTTACTAATAGTTACAATATCATAATCGAATATGTACGCGGCAAGTCTCTTTGATTTCAGAAGTCTTCAGTAAATTCTTGTGATCTTCAGGAAGGCCATCACTTGTGAGCAACTCTTCCATATCTTCAGAGAAAGAACGTCTAGAACTATTTATTTATAAATACAACATGATTTTCCCCACTTCAACACAATGCTTTAAGCGAACATTTTTATATATCAGCCATCAGCTTTACGTTGCTCTTTTGAATAACTGTAACAGACTGCACGAGCCATTTTGTTACTTTCTGTTGTGATTTTGCTGCACGAAGTTAGAGAATTTAAAAAAATAACAATTATAGAAAGCACGCAACTATATGCACTTCAAAACTAACACAAATTGTTGAAATAAAAACATCTACAAAAGCCTCAAATACGATCCCCAGAAAATGCTCCCTACAATTGTTGCAGCCCAGTGACATTTTTCGCAACTTCCTGTTTCTGAAGTTCGTCACATCTTTTTTAGATTCATCCCTATTAACTGGCATGTCATTCTGAGTTGTATGTAAACCATCTTATTGTATGATTTCGTTTCTATCTTTAAGGTCGGGTCTTTCGCCGAAATTGTGTTACAAATGAAGCATCGAATAAAGTTAATAGTACCTCTACAAATTTTATGTCGATGCCGACAAAGGTTCCCTTTATTCACTGCCAATGCCGATCGTGAATTTATTCGTGAATTTATTGCGACTAACTGACGGCTATGAAGTAACAACAATAGTCTACATTTTCATGTTGTTCTTGTTACTTTTGTAGATGTTCTTATTCCGGCTGTTTGTCTCAAAGTATTTCAGATTATGTTAGTTATTGTTGTTGGATCTTTAGGACAGGGAGCTTTTAAATATATTTCATCTCTATATAAGAATATGGAACCTTTCCTTCTTCACATCACATGTCTCAGATTGTTCGCTCGAGAGTATTTTATCAGGAGATTATTAGGAATGGCTCTGTATACTTCTGGTGCTAATATTGCTTACACCTTCAGAAATCATTTACTTTTGTAGAGAAGCTACGCTGTGAACTCTGTTACATATTTTACAGTGAATTTCCCGTCTACTGTTGCTAATGATGGAACAAAATAACTAATTCAAAGGAAAGTTCCATATCACATGGTTTAAGTGTGGTCAGACAGTTTCACTGATACCTTAGACGTCTTTTCAATGCGTATTTCCAGGACGCTTTGTTTAGTGGAAATGCATATGAATAGGGGCAGGTATAGCTGTGTGGTTAAGATGCTTACTTTGTAACCATGAAATTTCAGGTTCAATCCCACTGCGCAATATCTTGGACAAGTGTCTTCTACTTAAGCTTCGGATTGATCAAAAGTGTGTAATTTAGTTTAGTGCACGTCCACAATATAGAATTCCATTAGAGGGACAATTCCTGACTTAGGTGGAAAATTTAAGTTCCTCATTTAGTTTTATACCAATACTTGGTGCTTCAATAATTTAAGGGATATCCGCTTTGTTGCAAGGATTTAGCTCCCCGGCCTTCATCTCCTTTTTTTTGTTTCTTCCTCCAATCGTTGAATCCTTGAAAATGGGTCATTGCTGTTGTTCTACTTATTTTAACTTAATTATAAAATCTTATTTAGTTCTCCACTCCACCTCCTAACATATTTCCTTTTGGGGTTGGATTTCCGCCTTCCACATGACAGATGATTGTGTTTCTTCGCTATTATTTCCGCCATCATGTTAAGTTTGTGTGCGTAAAGTTACTGGCTGGTACAATGAAGGTTTTTCATCACATATCATTTTTATTGCTGTTAATGCCTCCACTTTTATTGACAGTGTTATTATTGTCTGTTACTGTTGTTGTTTTCTCATGCGTCTACACTTATGTTTTTATTTAAAAAAAATTTTTGTCGTGTTGCTGTTCAAATTATTAATGTTATTTTGGAAAACGTTGCTAATACATGAGATGTTTGCATTTTTTCCCTAAATTGGCTACAACTATTTTTAGAATCATTTTCCACCGTCACGACATACTGAAAATGATTTATTTTGTATTTGTTTATTTGGTATTTGATATTATTTCTCCCTGCCTCAAGGCAAAAAAGCAGACATAAAATTTCTTTCTCTGAATGGTAAGGTACATAATAGGTAAGTTCTTCCTCCTCTTCTTTGATATAGCAGCAACAAAATAAAATCTACAGTTCTAACATTTGTAAGAAAAATCAAACATTATAAATAAAATCAATGGGAGTTATTTCAATACACGATTTTCTGAGCTAAAATATAAGAATAACAACAAAATCGAAGGTGATGACGATGACGACGACGAAAGTTCTTTCTACTATAGGTACAGGGTCTGAAATTTTGTGGGAGGGGCTAGTCGATTACAAGGACCTAAGTGCTCCACTGGTACTTATTTTATCGACTCCCGAAGGATGAAAAGCGAAGACGTCCTGTGCGAAGTTTGAACTCAGAACGTAAGCGATCGGAAAAATTACTAGCAAACATCTTTTCCCTAATACTGACGATTCTGCCAGACTGCTACCTTAACAACAACAACAACAACAACAACAACAACACTTTTTCTAATTTAGATTCAAGGCTAGCAAATTTGTAGTAGAAGGGAGGTCGACCAATCATTATAATGTGGAGAACACTGTATTACGAGAGGATATGATTGAGGAACAGAGAGACCTCAGGATAAGACTCGAGGATATAATGGTTACAAAGCAGAGACCAAACCGGTGAATTTGAGAAGCTTCGGCCGTAACAATGGGAAACGCGCGACCCAGAAGGTTGATGGGATCCTGAAATACATTCTAACAAAAGGTCTACTAGAAACAAGGGGCTTGATTAGATCAGTTTCAATTTAATTAGGTGAACTTGTTAGAAAGAAAGAGAGGAAAGGATGCAGACAGAAAGAGCCATGGTGGGAGCAGAGAAGTGATGGTGACATTAAAAGCTTGCATATAGATCTGAGTCGCATAGAAGAATGGTTCAAAGGACAATGAAAACGTGCTAAAGAAGGTGCAAGGGTATATCTTAAAATAAAATTCCAAATAGAAAAGAATGGGTTCAAATCTGTTATCGAGACCCTAAAACAACGCGTTTGGGCAAAAACATTAAAGCTGCAACGCAACACTGATCGCATATCACAGTTCCAGCAAAACAGGTTATTCACATATAACCAGAGGCAGTTTTTAATATACTTCCTGAAGCAGTAGAAACCTGCCAATTTTGGAATAACATCTGGAGACAAGAGGTTGCTCACAACGACGGTGTTGAGTGGATTCATTCCGTGAGATCCGAACTCCATCGCCCTGAGACTCCACAACAGGACCATGTAGCATAACAACGGAATATGTAATTACACAAATAGGGGATGCAATAAGGGTAGAACACTTGCAGAAAACAGCACAGTTTGGAACCGCTCGAATACTCCGGAAGGTGCTCGAAAAATCAGAGGTGTTACCTTAGTTCATTGGTAGTGAACAGCTGACACCGCAGTACATCTACAACGTTAGAAGCTGTGCAAAGGCAATAGTAATAATAATAATAATAGTAATAATAACAATAATAATAATAATAATAGTAATAGTAATAATAACAACAATAATAATAATAATAATAAATAGAAATCACTGCAGCACCAACGGCAGAAGAATTGGAAGAATTCTGGAGAGAAATATGGTCGGCGAACGAACCACCAAAAAAAAGGAGTATCAAAATAACAAACTCGGCATCTGAACAACTTTGAACCCCCATAACAACTGAAGAGGTCACCCAGGCACTGCAAAGACTAAGCAACTGGAAGGCACCTGGGCATGACAAGATCCCCAACTTCTAACAGGAATGCACAAAAAGCTGGCTGAAAACTTTAACAACGTACTAGCAGAGCCAGAGACAATGCCTGAATGGCTCACGAAGGGGAAAACCAGCTTAATTCCCAAATCAAATGAAACAGAAAAACCAGAAAACTACAGACCAATAACCTGCCTCCCTACTATGTCAAGGCATTTACTGCAGTGATATCACAAAGGCTGAACAAGCACCTGGACGAAAACAAACTGTTCCCAGAAGAGCAGAAAGGATGCCGCAAAGGCTCATATGGCTGTAAAGATCAACTAATGATTAATAAAGCCATAACTGAAGACAGCCACAGAAAGAAGAAAGGCCTCAGTATGGCCTGGATTGACTACAAAAAGGCGTTTGATAGCATCCCCCACACATGGATCCTCGAAACACTAGCCATTAACAAAGTAGCACCAACAATCATAAAATTCATAGAGCACTCTATGAATAAATGGCAAACAGTCCTACACCTCCAAACAAAAGGAGGACTCATGAAAACCAAAGACATCCCCATTAGAAGAGGAATATTCCAGGGAGACACGCTCTCTCCACTCCTTTTCTGCTTGGCACTGTCACCTCTATCTGATATGCTAAATAGAACTGGATGCGGATATAAATGTTACGGCAAAACGATCAGCCACCTTTTATATATGGATGACCTAAAACTATACGCTGCAAATGACAAAAAGCTGGAAACACTATTAAAGACAGTTCATGGATTTACCAAAGAAATAGATATGAAATTTGGATTAGAAAAATGCGCCAAAGTAACCCTGAAAAGAGGAAACTAGTTAAGAGTAACAACATCACACTAGATAAAACCAATGAAATAAAAGAATTAGACCAAAGCCAAACTTACAAATACTTAGGAATCCATGAACTAGATAAGACACAACACACACAAATGAAATAAAAAATAAAAAAGAATATTATAGACGAGTTAGATCAATACTTAGATCTTAAAAATACTTAGATCAATACTTAGATCTTAAAAATAAGATAATAGGTATCAACACTTTAGCTGTCCCAGTTATAAGTTACAGCTACAATATCCTTAACTGGACACGAAATGAACTGACCAAAATAGATAGGAAAACAAGAAAAATAATGACGGGATCTAGGATGCATCACCCAAAATCTGACATAGGAAGACTATATATACAACGTATAGAAGGTGGTAGAGGCCTTATACAGCTGGAAAACTACTATAAAATAACCACCATAGGACTGCAAAAATATCTACTTCAGAAGGAAGGAAAACTGATCCAGATAGCGGCAAAACACGAGCAAAACAAAAAACTGTTCTCAGTATTTAAGGAAGCTGACAAATACAAACAAGAAATCATACCACCTAATAAACACGAAGAAGAAGAATAAGATGAAGAAACAACAAAAGCTATAAAACAAATGAAATCCAAACTAAAAATAGAACAGCAACGAACCATGATAAAACGATGGCAAGAAAAGCCCCTTCATGGTAAATACTGGACTAAACTAAACGCAAAAGAAATAGACAAAGAAAAATCCCAGCAATGGTTGAGAAGCTCAGGACTCAAGCAGAAACAGAGGGATTTTTAATTGCAGCACAAGACCAAAGCCTCCCCACCAGAAATTACCAAAAACATGTAATGAAAAGAAATATTACAAGTAACTGCAGAATATGTGGAGATGGACAAGAAACAATAAATGATATTATCTCTAGCTGCCCAGTCCTGGCTAAGAAGGAATATATTCACAGACATGACAGAGTTGGAACCTACATACATTGGAAGCTATGCCAACATTATGGAATAACAACAGAAAAAGATGGTATAGGCACACACCAGAAAAGGTCACAGAAAACGAGAAAGCAACCATACTCTGGGATATGCCGATACACACAGACAGAGAAATTAAGGCCAACAGACCAGATATAGTTGTCAGAGATCATGAAGAAAAAAATGCTTTCTAATTGATGTATCAATACCGGCTGATGACAACGTGTCTCTAAAAGAAATGGAGAAACTCTCAAAATACAAAGACCTGGAAACAGAGGTAACTAGAATGTGGAATCTGAAAACAGAAACAATTCCTATCATAGTAGGTGCATTAGGCATGATAAAAAAATATTCAGACAAATACATAACAAAAACACCAGGACTTACAAACACATATAACATACAGAAAATTGCACTACTAGGCACTGCACACATCCTACGCAGAACACTTTCCATACAATAACCATCAGAGCATCACAACAAATCACAGCACATACCCAAGGCACACAGAGCTGCGCTCGGTAGTGAAGTGAAAGCACGCTATAAAAATAAAACTACTGAATAATAATAATAATAATAATAATAATGATAGTCCTTTTAACAACAGGCATAAAACCTGAATTTTGTGGGGAGGGATATAGTCGATCACATCTCCAAGTACTCAAGTGATACTTAATTTACCGACCACGAGAGGATAAAAGACAAAGTTGACCTCGGCGTTCTAAGTGTAAATCTATCCAGTCGAACTTTGTCTTCATCCTTCTGGGGGTCGATAACAAAGTATCTGTAGTGACGCTATACAGCGGCGCGCGCGCGCACCGTCCATTCCTGTTTCGCGCGTCCGGGGTTGGTGCTTTCACCACCGGAAGTAGGAATTTGCTGACGTGGCGTTTGGCTTGTATGGCGAAGGGAAGGTGAACCTTAAAAGGGGTCCGGAGTGATAGCAGCAGCAGGCAGTGACTTGAGACATGGCTATCGAAGGCAACGGTCACGTATATTTTTACGTCTGCGTTTTGTGTTTCTTTGACGGGTAGAATTCTGGATTATTAAAGCAACGGAAAGTGATTGCTTCTCGCACCCCCAAAAGGTCCAGAGAAGATATTCACACCCATCTCTCGTTACAGTGGTGACACCCGACGTGATTCTGGTCTAAAACCAGAGATCACTTAACAACAAAGAAATCCAGTTTTTCTGCGAAGTCGGAACACGATTAACTCTACGCATTCATCTTTCGACGATTTGTTTCCGTCCTCTCGGACCGTTATAGAAGGAGCCCTTTTCTTATTCTTCAACAATGATGACGGACGCCATCATATCATCGATGCCTTTTCTCTACCGTCGTCATCGTCGTCTTAGAACTTCACGTCGTCGTTATCTTCGTCGCCATCAACACTAAGAACAATGTTGTCTCAAGTCCACTACAGTCGCCTTCCACCACCACCGTCGCCTTTCAACACCGTCGACCAAGATGTACATAGCAACTCGCGGAACTTTAGCTTTCACGCTGTTCGTGCATAGCGCGCCAAGAATTAACAGCCCAGCACTATCTACGAGATTCTTCTGTTCCAGTTAACCTGTCACAGCATTGAAGCCACAACCGCTACACGATATGTGTTCAATCGGAATCTGCATTTGTGATCTCAACATTCTGTTACAGAACGAACTGCTATTGTGCATCAGGCTATTACAGACTGGTAAATTAACTCCATTGTCTGGAATAGCCCTGAGAGACATTTTTTCTATGCGCTGTATTTATTTTTTTGCTCGCATTTCACCTTGTATGTATTTTTTTCGCACACACGTACACACACATAAATGCTATCTCTCTCACATACATACGTCACACATGCTTTTCTCGCTTGTTTTTTTTTCCATGCTAAATTTTGCCTTTTGTGGACACACCTCATTTCTATAGACCCTAGGGGTCACGTATACATAGAGAGGGTTGTTTGTCCATTATAACGCGCCGGCATGCCATACTTTTGTTCCTGTACGAACGAGGCATATAATCGCTCAACCACTGGCATATTCATTGCTGTTTTTCGGTCTGGCAAGCTCTATTGCATTTCATGCGCCTTTGCTTCGCACGTGTATTGCCTTGTTTTTGCAACACGTTTGCGTTAGCTTAATTCTTTTCCCTGTTAGACCCCTGTTGGTCACGTAATTAACAGAGAAAATTATCTGTGTCACGCATCACACCAGCATGCTTGCACTGTCGCCTTTTGTGTTACTGGCGATCTATCTGTCGATTCCATTTCCTCTCCTGCAGCAATTGACTTAACTGCTATTTCGCAGGATCAACTACCTTTACAGAAGTTGGATTTAATTTCGCCTAGGTTCATTAACTGTGAGTTTGCTTTCCTCCCGCTCCCTACAGCGGAAGGCTCTATACTTTGTGACGTATCCACTTTCACGCATGCACCTTTGATTTTGCTCATTTTGAGTATTTTTTCCTTTTGGTAAATTTCTTATGTATGATGTAAATTTTGCCATTTTTATTATATTGTGTGCTATTTGGTTATCTGGTATCCACCTTGAGTTTTATAGTCACTACAAGGAATTTTGTGTCGTGCTTTCGCACTGGGGTGGAGCTCTGTAGTGACGCTACACAGCGGCGCGCGCGCGCACCGTCCATTCCTGTTTCGCGCGTGCGGGTTGGTGCTTTCACCACCGGAAGTAGGAATTTGCTGACGTGGTGTTTGGCTTGTATGGCGAAGGGAAGGTGAACCTTAAAAGGGGTCCGGGGTGATAGCAGCAGCAGGCAGTGACTTGAGACATGGCTATCGAAGGCAACGGTCACGTATATTTTCTCTCTGTCCGAATTTGATTCTAGCAGCAGTCGGCCGAAAGCTTTTAACCAAATTGTTGCCGACCACATCATCTTCCCTGTTCCGGACGCCATCTTTAACCCGTTCTGTTTTTAGCGGCTGAACATTGTAAATATTGCAATCGATTAACTTTCAGCCTTGCGCGCCCAGAACCAAGGACATCAGATATACCACTGATTTCTCACCGGTATAAAACAATAAAGTATATCTATTTTTTACGTCTGCGTCTTGTTGTTTCTGACTGGTAGAGAATCTGGATTATTAAAGCAACGGAAAGTGATTGCTTCTCGCACCCCCAAAAGGTCCAGAGAAGATATTCACTCACATACTCGTTACATATCACTCAAGTATTGGGTTGAAATCATCGATTTGTCCCTACCCCGCCCCTATCTGAAACTACGTTCTATGTCATATGCTTTTATATTAGTATCGAACTTCTGATTTGCTTTTCATCATTCATGGGTTGATAAACTATATCTGAGTACTCCACATGGATTTAAACAATCGATTTATTGACTTCTTAAGTAAAATTGAAGCCTTGTGCTTAATGTAAAAAAATAATAATTAATCGTCACCAAGGAAACTCTGGACAGAAATATATTAACGAATAAATAAGGAAATTGGAAAATGATTAAAAGATGTTAAACGGTTTCGTGATTTGAAGTAAGGCAATGAGTGTTGTTAGAAGGAAGGGCGTTACCATTCTCCGCTCTATCATCATTATTGTTGTTGATGGTCGCCGTCGTCCTCGTTGTCGTCGTCGTCGTCGTCCTCTTCCTACCCCCTCCCTCCCCCTCCCCTCCCCTTCCCCCCTCCTCCTCCTCATCATCATCATCACCGCCACCACCAGTACCAGCACCACCAGCACCAGCACCGCCAGCACCAGCACCAGCACCAGCACCAGCACCAGCAGCACCAGCACCACCAGCACCAGCACCACCAGCACCACCACCAACCACCACCACCACCACCACCACCACCACCACCAACATCAACAACAACGTCATGTGATTGCAGAGTGGCTAGGGCACTGAGCTAAATGATGCTTTATAGCATTTAGTTTCGTCTCAATGCGTCTTGACTTCAATCATTATCGACTTTATTTATTTTTCGCTCGTCTGGGGTTCATTAGATAATAAATAACCTGGCAAGTATGCAACTTACACGAATTTTGTGTCGAAGAAATCGTTATTATTACTTGATTTCAAAAATACCCATAGCAACTTTGAAACAAATACATATTGTGTTATGTTTTGATCTGTGATGTTTAGCGCGAGTATTATGAATAAAATTTATAACCAGAGAGGTTAAGGAATATCTCTTTAAATTAGTAAGAAAGAGGAATTTATGTTGTTACTTAATGTCCCAGAAATATAGTTCACCGTCGTTTATTATGTGTGAACTTCTTTCACTAAAATATGACACGAGAATTTGGTAAGGTGAGCGGTGTTGTTAAGCAAGAAGAAAGGTCAATATATAACCAGAAAGGTCAGCAGATAATCAGAAAAAGGTCAGTAGGTAGTCACGTATGGAATGGATGTAACTGAAAAATGAGATTCGTGTTTGTATATGTAAGATTACTTAATTTAATATGGGTGTCATTTCCGATTTAGAATTTATAAAGCCTTCTGCGTACGAAAAGCAAACGGTAGTTTTCTATATCACACACACACACAAACGGACACGGGCACACACACACACGGACACGCACGCACACACACACACACACACATACGGCCACGCACGCACGCACGCACAACGCAGTCTTACACACATACACACACATGCACACTTACACTCACACTGCACAAATTCAAACACTTATATGTACACCTACATTTTCACATATACTCAAGGAAGAATACAGAATATTAGGAAACTATCCGAGACCACATGCGTAAATAAATACAGTGAATATCCAATAGTACACTTTTCTTGTATACATATATATACATTCACCTAATTATACATTGTAACGTATGTGGGGTTACATATTTTATATCTTTGTTTATCAACATATGAACTGTTTCTTGCCACTATGGAGAATGAAATATCAATTAAAAAAAGCCAACCATAGGGGAGCCTGTACATGGAATACTGATATGCTAGAGATAGCAACTAAATCGCCTTCAAATAATGCTTTAGCGTCTTAGAAAACTAGGACGTATTAAATAACGCAGTCCCATGTCCGCTGAACATAAAAATAATATTTATATTCATTTAATCATGGGTCGTTCATTCGGAGCTAGCTGGCAATAAACAAAAACGTGTCAAAGTTTGTGTACTTTTAACTTTGGTAAATAATTATTTCCTTCATATGTCAGGTTGCATTTCATGATGGGAAAGAAACAAATGCTTCTTTGATCTTAATTGATATACCTAATCAAGATAATATTTCTCCCTCTTTCATAACATAATCCCATTTATCTAGCAAATTGTCAATTCCTCGGGCGTAAAATTCTTCAGATTTTGATATGAAGAAACATTCAAAATCTTTCTAAAAGTAATAAGCTGTTTTCCTTGTAAATAATTACTGCAATGATCTGAAAAGATAGTTAAATGGAGCAAAGCCAGGGGAGTAAAGAGGAATGAGACGAAGTGACTTGATCAATATGTGGTCATGCAATATCGTGTACGAGCAATACACCTTCACAACTGACCAATGATGGGTGCTTTTATATTTAAATTTTGCTAGTAACCTTAAGTTGTTTCTCTGAATATGTAACGGCAGAATAACGTAGCGGCAAACGAAATACCTATTTCTTTACTACCCGCAAGGGGCTAAACATAGAGTGAACAAACAAGGACAGACAAAGGGATTAAGTCGATTATATCGACCCCAATGCGTAACTGGTACTTATTTAATCGACCCCGAAAGGATGAAAGCAAAGTCGACCTCGGCGGAATTTGAACTCAGAACGTAGCGGCAGACGAAATACCGTTAGGCATTTCGCCCGGCGTGCTAATGATTCTGCCAGCTCGCCCTCCTGCGTTCTAAATTGCTATAATGATATCATAGGCACAACACCTCATGGTTATATAGAAACTTTAATATCATTAATACGTAAAACAAAATAAGACCACGGGTGTGATTTGGTAACATTTACCATGCTTTCACTATGATATGTAAAGCAGGGCCTAAAACATTATACAAGGATATGAATATACGTTCCGGTTTCAGTACTGTACTGTCTTAAGTCTTCGAAATATTCCATACAAATGCTATCCATTTGTACTGATAATGGTGGATAGATAAATAACCTTTTTCCCTTTTGGGTGAATTTACTTCTTGATCTGGAAGTCAACAGTACTTATAAATCATGTCGCATAAAAACGTTGCATAACACGAAGATACCAACTGATGACACCGAGGACATGCTGCACATACAACATGTCCTTATTTTATTAGTTGGTATGTTTACCCGTTGATGGTGTATTTGGCCTGTTTTTCTCTAATTCTGACAACTGACAACTGACAATACTTCGTCCGTTGTAAATAGGTTAATCAAATCAAGGCAGGTCATTTAGCATGACAAGATTAGTATGTTCTTTAGCAATTAGATATTCTGTGGTAGCTTATTTAATGCAAAGATAATCAAGAAGCTAACGATGAATAATAATGCGTTAAGGAAAAATAAACTATATTGGCCTTTGATTAATATAATTATTTTTCTGGAAGCGATGGGGTGGTTTCGGTGTTATTATGGCCTCATCAGCAATTATGAACTCTATTGCAATTGATAAAATAGTAGTAGAAGAATTATAAATAAATGTACGAAAATGTACACAGGGTAACTTAGAAAACTGGAATTACTTCGAGATTTAACATAACTACTGTTTTTCACGCAGATGGTGTCGCTTTGTAAATGGCTCGGTATTAATTCTATAAATTCTGTTAAATTAGCTTATAAACAAGAAATGAGTAACCTAAAACACATTCCTGAAATCGAACCTTTCTATATAATCCACTGTTATTCAGAAGCAGAATGTAACGGTTTTAACAAAACCCACTGAGATTCTACTCTATCTGAAAAAGTTCAGCGATTATGCAAAACTATCTGAAAATTACCCGTTACAAAAGCACTACCAAAATAAAACAGAAACAAAGAGATGCAAAAAGCGTACAAGTTGTATTTTGCATGCATATATGTAAGTTATTTTAAAGACGCGGACATAGCTTTATGGTACAAATGTTGCCTTTACAACTACCTGTTTCCGCATTAGATCCCACTTTAAACAATAACTCGTGCTATAGCTTCTTGTTAGCCTTCATACATGAAATGAAACAGTTACATTGGAACTGTACAGTAAGCCATTGCATTTGCGAGCGCGCGTACCTTGATAGAAACGTGGGGGTAACAATACATTATACGGCATGTTTTCGGCGTTTTTAGAACTGAGGGAGTATATTCGTCTCAGGTCCCACTACAATCAGTTTCTAGGAGAAAAAAAGATAGGTGGCCAGAAAGAAAGAGTAAGGGATTTAGAAGAATTGATTCGAGTATAGAACTGGTATTTTATCTATTGACCCCGAAAGAATGAACAGCAAATTGACCTCGCTGGGATTTGAACTCAGGCTGTAGAGAGTCGGAAACAATTGCTGCAAAGCAAACTATCTGTGACTCTGCCGACTCCACCTTATGTGTATATATGTGTATACGTGTATGTTAGTGAGCCTGTGTGTATGTTTGGTTGCTAGTTTGTATGTGTGTGTGTATGTGTATGCGTATGTGTGTGTGTATGTGCGTGTGGGTGTATGTGTGAGTGTCTGCTTGCTACTCTCGTGTACTTTGTGTCAAAAAGCATAACTTGCCGATTTAATAAATATTGATTCGATAAAATAAGTTGCAGACTGGAATCAACTAAAACCGTAGAATGAGGTGCCACAGCATGGTCGCAACCACTGACAGAAATCAGGAAAAATAATAAAAGAATAAAACGACTTTAGGCGGTTCAGAATAAACAAAGACTTTAATGCTAAATCGAACTGCTATCATGAATGCTGAACAGATGATACGAAACAGAAAAGCATATATTGCTATGGAATGAAAAGTCCATATTTGATAGAAGACCAGAATGAAATCAAAGAAGCAGTGCACATGACGGTTGTTGTTAGCTCAGTGAGTAAGCTTAGCGCTGATATTAGTTCATTGTGGCCGCCATTATTAACAGGTAATGTTAAATAACATTATATTGCAACAATAATTATTTGTACATCGATGGTCTAGTGAATAAAAACATTATTAATACCCGTGGTTTAGTAATAAAGGTTCCTACATAAATTGTGTAGCCAACTGCAGGTAATTTAAGCCATTATCTGTAATGCTTTCATTACGAATTTCGCACGTTCTACTGTCCAGGTAAACTAATTATTGTTAAGCTAGTAGCAAGGATGTTTGCTAATGATTTTCGCAATGACGACAACAGAATCACGAAATTCTCCGGAACTGGGTATAATTAATTACGCTTTAGCTATTTTAGAACATACATAGGTGTCTGTTGGAAAATGTCATTTAAAAATGTTACATTTTAATAGTTTGCTCAATGATGTAAGATTTAATTTAAATCGCTGGTCTGCTTTATCTCTTGAATAAGAAATTAGAGGAATAGGAATCCACTACTAATAGATATAGAAATCTATTGCCAAGAAAGCAAACACAAACAGGTTAACTATTGTAAGCCAACACCAATCTGAACAATTGCTAGAAAAATTTGTTTCTTAAATAATATTGACCGACCGCATCAACAATCTAGTGAACATACAGAGAAGTACTTATGACTGTAACAACAATAAATAACCAGCAAAACCAACATAGGAACCTCAAACTTGTCATTCGACCTGCTAAACATAGTAGCCAATATTTTTAAAGGAAGCATACTACTGTCTTTAAAAATAGACACAGTAGATAATGTACACCTCGATAAACAAAAAGACAGAATAATCTCAGATAAAATATGGATTTAGTAGACGGAAACTGAAAGAAACTCTTCATATATATATATATAATATATATATATATATATATATATATATATATATATATATATATGTATGTATGTGCGTGCGTGCGTGCGTGCGTGCGTGCGTGCGTGCGTGCGTGCGTGCGTCTTTGTATCTTTTTGTTTGAACCACCTCCCTCCACACTTGGCAACTGGGTAAACGGGGTATGCAGATCGCACAAGGTGACCACTGTATATATATGTATTGTTGTTCTTGTTGAAGGTATGTTACGATTAAGGAAGAGGACATCTAATTTGGTTATCATACAGGGCGGCCAAAACCCAGGACAAAGTCAAAGAAACGCAACACTTTTCCAGAACCTTTGAAGATTGTATTTGCATATAATTTAAATCATTTAATAAAAATAGTTCAAGCCACAAATAAAAAGTTTATTCCTATATTTTGACTATATTTTTAAGGACTACAAATTGAGCGTTTAAATAGAAAGAAAACAGTGAAAATGCAATACTAGGAAAGGCTACTACTACACAGATAATTCTCATTGAGAAAATGTTTTTTTAATTTTTAAATTTCTATACTACGTTGAATTTATGAACTTCCTAGTTTTCACAAAGAGCCAGTGACCAAATAAAAAAAAAGCAATTAAAAATAGACACGAAAAATTAATAGAATAAACATGACACAAAAATACACATTCCTCTCTAAGACACATTTTTCCTACTCACTTTTATTTCTCATTAATTCTTGCTGCCCCGGCTACCCTCTAGATTCTGGCTTTGTTCTGAAATTTGGTACAATAGGTGTAAGGAGAATCCATTCATTTCATCACTCATGTATATTATCTTGATTTCATTCCAGCTACTTTACCTCAAAATTTCCATCCACTATTCCTCTAAGATCATCTGGTATTTCTTTTTCTTACAAATTCTTTCGATTACCAACACTTAGATTTTTGCGGGGTTAGTTTACGACTCGCATTAAAGCATCAATCTCACATGACTTCATTCTGAAGTACTCATTTTCAGTGGTTTTAGAGTACATAACTGCTCTTCTTGTTTCTGTAATCATTCTAAATATCCTTGAGAACTGTTTAATTCTAAACTCAATCATCGATGTCTCTGTAGTTTCAAATGATCTCATCTTTGAGGCAAGGCACTTGATATTATCCTACTGCATACGACCCTAACTTCTATCTCTGTTCTACATCAATTTACCTCACAGACTGAATCCCCATTAGCTTTATGCTGAATAGCTATGGCCGAAAATGTGTTCTATATATCTGAGAATCTAAGAGGTGGACAAAATCAATCTTCCTAGTTCGATTAGATCACTCACACAATCACAACTAAATCCCACAAGCCTTCTATAACACTACCACTTTGTCAGCATCATCTTGGACACTTTTATCTATCAAAGCCTATACAAATGCAAAGAAAAAAACTTTCGTGCATCTCACGGTCAGCCCACCTAAAAATGGCTGCAATGTGTTCTACCAGCATTGACAAATCCTCATCCCCAGCATTTCTTAATCAAGTTCTGTCATCAGCAATCACGTTTCACTTTTTTAACTCCTCCCAAATCCCTTCACAATTTACTAATCTTCATACGTCCATTTTCATTTTAACCTACAAACAGTAACCTTATGTGAAAGCTATTGTAATCGCTCCTAATTAACATATCCACGATCCCCAGCGTTTATACGTCAATGTAAATTTCTACCTTCACCAAATTCCTTAATCTCTCTGTCTTCAGTAATAAACCTCAATCTTGGAGAAAAGTTGCTTATAACTAGGCAACTTAACGAGGACTTTCCATCTCTCACCTCTTGGAACGAATTTCTTATAAATTGCATAATCAATCACAGCGTGTGTCTATCTAGACTCTATCAACTTTAGTGAACCCCGATCATCTGATGTGAAACTCCACAGATTTCATTTAGCACACACACAGCTAATTTAACAATGATTCCTCTTTTGAATCAAGAAATATTTAGACATTATCAGTTAACTGAATTCTACAAAGGTTAAGTAAAACCTACATTGGATTACCACTCTAAGGTCCAATCCACCATTCAAATGAAAGCCATTTTAACTAAATAAATATGATTCATTCAGAAACAATAATCAGATTTTACAGATGGTGTGTTGTTTCATCTCACTAACTGTTCCACCTCTCGTATAGCCCGGATCCATTCCCCTAAACTATCTAATTGCATTACTCCCCCAACCAGGGCTATCCGACTAATTCTTATCGTTACGTGATCCTGACTATGTCGCAATCCCAGATTCTGCACTAAATACGTCACCCAATTCCTCCTCTTCACAGCTGCACCTTTTTATAATTTCCTACTTGTTCTTACATACATCGACCTACAGATGAAAAAAAAACTGAATATCAACCGCATTGATCCCTCTAATCAGAGGCGGGAATACAAAGGTCATGAGAACTGTACTTCGCATTTGAATATCATATTAACAGTACCAACAACAAAAATTACAATAACTTGCTTATAACAGAACCACAAAAATAGTTCAATTAATTTCTGTTATTATTTTTGACATTTTTAAGAAACTCCTTGCTTTTTGGATAAATTAAGTGTGTGAATCTAAAATAATTTCCAAGTAAATAACTTTAGAAATATCTGTTCTTGCCAATTCGTGTTGTTTCTTTGATCAATTCCGTCACCACGCAACTCATTAATGGGGTTTAATTAACTATTCAACATCAAATCATCGGGTGGCTTTGTTAGTTGGCAATAATTATATCGCACGTAGCTAGACCTATGTAGCTAACCCGATCAAGACAAGAAATTATTATTAAAGCCATAATGTATTTGACATTTGTCACTCAGTATAAATAACAGACGATAGAACTATTCTATCTGATTATATTTCATCCGCAGAGATCATGACTGGGAGGTTGTTTGAGGTAATTTACTTTATGTAACCCCGAAAACATCAATCCTAGACGTGTGTTTATATTGGCTTGACTTATCACTCACTTGGAAACCTATTTACAATTTTCATTTCGGGGTGTTTGTCTTCAATACTTCTAAATAATTGCAAACTGTTTTGATAAATATATTTATATATTTTCACCACCAGCTCCACTCTCTCTGACTGGTTTTTTGTTAACCTTTTAATTGCTTTATCTGATTTTTTATTTTTTCATTTTTTGAGGTTGTCACACTTGAAAAAGTTTCTTTCAACTCTGACAGGGTATTTTATAAACAGTGTTGCAACTAGTTGAGTCGGTACGGAGTCTAAATACCAACTGAGTTGTTCAACGATTAGTAGCCTATCTTTGGTACAGCTCTGAACCAGTGACCAAAGCACTTGAATCTCGATGGCTCAGTCTCTTAGATTTTAAATAACGGAAATACTTTCTAGTATATACTGCTTTATGAAGAAGATATTTACTGTAAATCAACGTCATAAAGAATTATGCATATTAATGAGATTGATGCTTGTTTTATGAAACCGAACCTGGCAAAAAAAGCAACAACAGGTGCCACCTCAATATTTAGTATCAACCGGCCACAGTTTCGAATTATTTTCCCAACAGCATTTATATAGGATTTAACCTCTGATTAACTCACTAATCCTTCAAAAGACAGCTGGAGCAGAAATTAAACTTTAATAATTAATGGATTAATGGCTGGTTGTATATGATATAACGTTTCAAATGAAACTGTATGGATCATGAGTTATGATATAAAAAAAATTTGATGAAGCCAATTATTGTTATTCTTATACATTAACTATGTTTTCTATTTTCTTCTGTGTTAAGCTTTCTAGCTAAATTTGCCTGCATTTGACTTCTCTCTCTCTCTCTCTCTCTCTCTCTCTATGTATATATATATCCTTCAAACGTCTGCTTATCTATCTAGTTATATATATATATGTATATATATATATATATATATATATATATAGTCAATTTTTGTTACACAAGTATCTTTTTTTTCCCAATTATCTTGAATACATTTATCATATGAAAATTAATTAATTCGGTTTGTTTTCATTTATATACTTAAAGCGAAAATTCATAAAAATTAGAATTCTCAATTATTCACAGCAAATATTGATTCAATTTAATTAAACATAAGGCCTCAGGAAAGGGAAATTACTATGTTGAACTGTTTAAGACGTAGAAGAGAATAGTTGCATAAATGAAAAGAAATTAGAATCGAAGTCTTATCACGTTCTCAACATAAAATTTAACTTAGTTAATCTTCTTACATATTAGAAGGGGAAAACGTTTCTGTAGATTTGAACAAATTTCGTGCTTTATTGATGCTATTGTTTAGCCCTGGGTCAGTCCTGATCAAGTGGATCTATGGTAGAAAGCATAAGTGCCATGTCCATCCCATCTTCTTTGTTTTAATACATCTTTGACCTTGTTTTCACAGTCATTTACCTTTTAGTACGGGAAGAAAATTTGATTGCTATTTGTAGCACATCGAGAGACCACATAAAGACTCTTTCTTTGGCGCAATATGTTTAGTTGTAATTAAAATTAGAGTAAACACGCTGTCTAGAAGATAGCGTGTTTGGCAGTGACATTGTGTTTTGTAAACAATGTGTGGTGTTTGGTATATGTTTTTGATAAAAAGGAATATCCATACATATTTATGCATGTACACACACGCAAACGTACATACATAGGTACGCTCGTGCATACATATTCTGCTGCCTCTCGTTAAATTCTCTCCTTTCAACTTTTCCTTGAAGAGTGTCCCTTTCCGAAACGTTCGATTTTCCACTCCCCACAGCAAGCTCACTGTAGAATGCAATCATTACATCAATTTAAATATTAATGTTTCCGACTGATTAAAAATTCTATTCATTTAATTATGCATCTTAGGATAGCCCTGCATTTAAATTGATGTAATGATTGCATTGTTCAATTAAATGGGGCCACTTGAAACGGTCGTACTACATCACCTCTTGATATCCTGTTGCCTATTTTGATATATATATATATACATATATATATATATATATATATATATATATATATATATATATATATTATTATAAAAGGGCTTAGTAAAATAAATTACTTTGCCGCATACTGAACTCATTAGAAATAGCAGCTAAAAAACATTTATAAAACTATTTCTAATACTTAAAGAAAACCCCTCTCATATAGTGTTTGCTCAATTCAACTCACGAAAGTATGGGGGGGTAGAGACATTAAAAAATCAAATGCAAAGGTTATTTGAGAACGTACGTTTCAAGATTAGTCAAACTCGACATTTCTATCATCAGCTCAGAACTCCCTGGTTTGGATTTGAAAACACTGAAAGAGGGAGCATACCCCTTCGGCCTCCTATCGCTTCTGAAGATCCGCTCGTAACTAACAGTGCCAACAAACTCAAATATGCAAGCGAAGAATTTCTGCTCTCCCCTTCCACCAGCGTGGGTTAAAATCAGTAAACACTATGCTTTTTTCGGTAAAATCCGAGGCATTTAAATAGAGAGAGATGAATTATAATTTCAACAATTGAGGGTAAAATTAATTAATTAATCAATTTCACCAAGTGTTCAGTATGCAAAGGGACCATTTAAGGCGAATTCAAATTATTACATTATATAAAAGGGCTTAGTAAAATAAATTACTTTGCCGCATACTGAACTCATTAGAAATAGCAGCTAAAAAACATTTATAAAACTATTTCTAATACTTAAGAAAACCTCTCTCATATAGTGTTTGCTCAATTCAACTCACGAAAGTATGGGGGGTAGAGACATAAAAAATCAAATGCAAAGGTTATTTGAGAACGTACGTTTCAAGATTAGTCAAACTCGACATTTCTATCATCAGCTCAGAACTCCTGGTTTGGATTTTCAGTGTTTTCAAATCCAAACCAGGGAGTTCTGAGCTGATGATAGAAATGTCGAGTTTGACTAATCTTGAAACGTACGTTCTCAAATAACCTTTGCATTTGATTTTTTAATGTCTCTACCCCCCATACTTTCGTGAGTTGAATTGAGCAAACACTATATGAGAGAGGTTTTCTTTAAGTATTAGAAATAGTTTTATAAATGTTTTTTTAGCTGCTATTTCTAATGAGTTCAGTATGCGGCAAAGTAATTATTTTACTAAGCCCTTTTATATAATGTAATAATTTGAATTCGCCTTAAATGGTCCGTTTGCATACTGAACACTTGGTGAAATGATTAATTAATTTTACCCTCAATTGTTGAAATTATATATATATATTATATATATATATATAATATATATATATATATTATATATACATATATATACATATATATTTGTACACACACACACACACACACACACACACACACACACACACCACACACACACACACACACACACACACACACACACACCACACACACACATATATATATATATAATTATATACACAAGATGCAAACATATTCGAGGACATTTAATTATCAGTAAATTACTGTCTTCAAAGTAGTTAAACGGATTTTATTTCTTTTAGATTTCACTAGCCCTGAAAAAAAAAATGCTAATTCAAGAAATGAAAAGACATGCAATCATTGTTACTAGATACACACCGAGTATAAATTGTCAACTTTCTAAGTGCTGCAAGATCTTTTGTGCGCAAAGTTCGGGCGGAATTGAATGTTTCTGCCAGGAAAGGTTCATTTGCATCGTTGAGGGAAAAACAATTTTGTAAACGTTCGGACATTATAAGGTCGTCGCAATTTATCCAACGGGTTCAAAGTACCATTGAACCAAGAAAAATCAAAGCGGGCCACCGCCAAATAAATTCAGATGTCGGGTAGTACTGTGAGAAACGAGTTCTGAATGTTGTACGTACAAAATAAAGGCCAATTCATGTCTGCAAAGAAACAGGAAATTTGTTTGATCTGTGTAAAGCGGTTACTTATTAAAGTTAAAAACTCTCACCTTATGAACATGGCATATTTTGGTTCCTCACCGATGAGAAAAACTTTGACCGAGATCAAAAGTCTAACTAGAGAAACGACAGATTGTTATGTACAGATACTGCTGATGTCTTCCAAGTGATGCACACTAAATTCTAGCAGCTGTGATGGTTTTAGGAATGATGAGTAAGGAAGGTAATTTTATGCCAGCTCATATTTTTCTAGTTTTAGAATTAATGCCTTTAAATATATTGAGACATTTAAATTCTAGGTTTGGAGCGATGTTGAAATATCGACACCCCACAAATACCATACCTTCAGTGTAGTCCAGTATTGTCCTGGTGATGTCTGAAACGAATAAGGACCATTCAGTGCTGGTATGTCAATGATTCCAGCCCCGAATTAAATTCATTGGTGCTGAAAGGGTGTTTATAAAATCTGATAAGAAAGGTTTTCGAGTACATTTTTCAAATTTAAAATATATTTTGTTTTTACGAGATTAGAGTTGTTTTATTAAATTACAAAATCGAAAATCATGCCTGTGTGTGTATATATATATGTGTATTATATACATGCCTGTGTGTGTATATATATATGTGTATTATATACATGCTGTGTATGTGTATTGTATGTATATATATGCTAGGTGTATTTGTGTGATATTTATATTATGTATGTATGTATGCGTATGTTGTGTGTGTGTGTATGTATGTTGTATATGTGTGTATATTATATATAAATACATGTTATATTTGTGTGCTGTGTGTGTATATTATATATGTGGGTGCGTTGTGTATGTGTGTGTTCTGTGTGTGTGTGTGTTGTGTGTATGTGGTGTGTGTTTGTATACTATGTGTGTGTGTGTGTGTGTGTGTGTGTGTGTGTGTATATATGTGTGTGACAAACAGACGCCGTCTGACCAGCAGGCACACGGACACATCTATTCACACCCGCATACTCACCTCCCGATAACTCCAAAATCATTGATGCTTGAAGGGGAACCATACACAAAACTGGGTACACATCTTTTTCTCTCAATTCAACTTTTCTGCTAAAACAAACAGGTCAGTAAATACAAATTCTCGCCTTCAATTCAAAATATTCTGAGATGTATAAAATATCCATTTTAATTTTCTCTGTCAATATTACAAACTTTCTCACCAAACTATTACACTTCCTTATGTCTTTAACATGTCCTTTCTACCAAAGACTGTATATATATACATGTAATGTGACAATTTGCGACAACCAATAATTAACGCAACCAAATTTCCAATAATATATTTGTTTTATTCTTTTCTGCCAATTTTTCCAAATATTCTCATCACACTATTGAACTTTTTTATGCCCTTAACATATCTCTGTTACCAAACACTATATTTATACACGTAATGTGACAATTATGTATAAAAAAACATTTTTGAATTCATAATATTCAATGTGACAATTATGTAAAAAACTTTTTTGAACCCATAATATTCAATGTTACTTTTGACAATCTTTTACCAAAGAGTGAAACCGGTTAAGTAAATAAACATCTTTTAAATTGCATTTTCAAACCTTCTTTCATATATATATATATATATATATATATATATATTATGTGAAATAGAAAGATGAATAATCTTGTTGCAGATTAATCAAAAGTTTAACCGATACCTTGGTAGCAAAAATCACAGCAGAAGACAGCACGGTTGGAGGTACAACCATATGGTGTTGCAACCGTGCGTTGGTGCGGATAATTGAATATTAATATTATTAGTGAATTGAAGAAATGGAGTTGAACGAAGATTGAACAGAAATCGTTTTATTTCATTCTACACGTGTTTCGAAAGGCACAATTTACCAAATTCCGATTGAATAATGAGACCATATTGTGTCTTTCTCTTCAGGAAGAAATAGGAAATCCGTTGGAAAAACAAAAACAATGGCGGTGCCCCAGCATGGCCACAGCCCATAAGCTGAAACTGGAAAAGTCAAAAAAATCAAAAAATCAAATATATATATATATATATATATTATATATATATATATATATATATATATATAATATATATATATATATATATGTATATATATATATGTATATATATGTATGTATGTATTTATGTATGTATATGTATATGCGTTTTTATATCTTCTGTCGATTGGTGGTGGGTATAAAAGTTTTAGACTGGTTTTTCCGAGCAAAAGTCCTTTTGGTGGTACATGTTTCGTCCGATCCGAGCTGCAAAGTTAGTCTCTTGTCACCTTCAGCATGAAGTGAACCGACGATTGATCGATTACTAGCTGGAAAGTTTAAATCAATAACGCCGTTGGTCACATAATAAGTTATAAAATAATAATTAAATAATAAAATAAAATAATCAATAGATAAACAAACAATAAATAACATCTATATAAATAAGCTATATAATGTCTAATAACACATTAATCATAACTTTCCGTCTTCTTTGATCTTTTTTAATTCATTAAATAGTTTTTTGAAAGATATATAGGAAGTCCTATTGATTAATTACAATTTTGTGTAAGGTTAGAGTGTATTTAATTGCGTTGATGGTCAGAATTATGTCTCCAAATTTCCTACTTATAATAACGATCAAAGTTTTAATGAGTGGTCATAGCGTTAACCAGATGAGATACAAATCTGCTCCTGGATAGGGCTATGTATAAGGTAATATTGCTTTCTTAAAATGTCTCAAAGTCACAAATTTAATGGGTGGATATATTTGACTGATATTTTATTTCATTGACCTCGGAAATATGAAAAATAAAATAGATTTCGGCAGAATTTGAACTCAGAATATAAATAACTGCAAATAGATACTTACCGCAAATTATTTCTTACCGAAGACTATTTCAAGACTGTTTTGTGATATAAGCTATGTTACCATCAGATTAAGGCGACAATCTGGCAGAATCGTTACCATGCCTGGCAAAATGCTTAGCGGCATTTCGTCCGTCCTTACCTTTTAAGTTCAAATTCCGCCGACTTTGCCTTCATGATTTCGGATCGATAAAATAAATACGAGTAGAGCACAGGGGTCGATGGACTCGACTTACCCCTTCTAAATTACTGACCTTGTGACCAATTTTATCATCACATTAGACAGATTCATTAGTGCAAAGGATAAAACGCTTTTACAGTATTTCGGTGCTTTACCTTTTGAGTTCAAATCACAACAAGCTCAACATTTTCTTTAAACATTCACTGGGTAGATAAAATAAAGCCTCTGTCAAGTACTGTGGTTAAAGTAAACGACTGTGTCCTTCCCTCAAATTTGAGTCCTTGTCTCAAATTGACAAGCCAATACCTACCATCACAATTAGGGCAGTTCGAAAATGTTTAGAGTTCTGCACGTCCTTTTGTACTCTAGGCACAAGGCCTGAATTTTTTGTGGAGGAGGCCTGTCGATTAGATCGATCCCAGTACGCAACTGGTACTTAATTTATCGACCCCGAAGGGATGAAAGGCAAAGTCACCCTCGGCGGAATTTGAACTCAGAACATAAAGACAGACGAAATACCTATTTCTTTACTGCCCACAAGGGGCTAAACACAGAGAGGACAAACAAGGACAGACAAACGGATTAAGTCGATTATATCGACCCCAGTGCGTAACTGCTACTTATTTAATCGACCCCGAAAGGATGAAAGGCAAAGTCGACCTCGGCGGAATTTGAACTGAGGACGTAGGAGCAGACGAAATACTGCGACGCATTTCGCCCGGCGTGCTAGCTCTCCGCCTTAGAGTTCTGTATATCACTACCACGCGTCTGCAGCAGCGAAATAGTTGAAACGTCAGCGGTACTAGCTTCAAATCTCTCTGCTCTGAGTTCAAATGCTGGTGAGCAGAATTGTTAGAGCATCAGGCGGGATGCGGTGTAGTGTCTGTTCCGGCCGTGTACACTCTGAGTTCAAATTCTACCTCGTCAGTAGATAAAAACCCAATGGATACACATATTCCTTGGTTCGATTAGAAGATCAACTATAATTCACCACCACCACCACCACACCACCACCACCACCACCACCACCACACCGCCCATCACCCCCCTATCACCATCACTAGCACTATCATCATACACCCCCACCACCACGATGTCCGGAGTTAGGTTTTTCTTTTTCTTTGAATTTCGAAGAGATATTCACATCAGCAGGACAGCTGACCTGTATGATGGTACATAGTTTTCTCTTCTGTTCCAAGCAATAGAATCCGGCTTGTTATGTTTACACTTGTCAGATGTTTTGATGAGTTCCACCAATTTGTTGTGCTAATGTTTCTGCATGTATTCAATAACAGCGGGTTTCTTTATATTTATTCCGCTACAACCTCTTTTTCCCCGAATAGCACTGTATACTGTTTTAGTGACAACAGCGTGTCACATTGGGAGGTCATACTTTGACATTTTTGGGCACCTGTTAATCACATGTGTGATGTCTTCCACAGAAATATGACAAAATCTTACATTTCCGGTTGCATCTTGGAGTTTCAAGGGCTTTATTGTCTCTTTTGTTTTCTAGGCATTTCGAGTAATCGCTTGTTCTTAATTGCAAGGCCTTCGAAGGCAGCGAGCTGGCAGAAACATTAGCACACCGGGTAAAATGCTTCGCAGTATTTTGTCTGCCGCTACGTTCTGAGTTCAAATTCCGCCGAAGTCGACTTTGCTTTCACCCTTTCGGGGTCGATTAAATAAGTACCAGTTACGCACTGGGGTCGATGTAATCGACTTAATATCTATGTCTGTCCTTGTTTGTCCCCTCTGTGTTTAGCCCCTTGTGGGTAGTAAAGAAATGGGTATTTCATCTGCCGTTACGTTCTGAGTTCTAATTCCGCCGAGGTCGACTTTGCCTTTCATCCTTTCGGGGTCGATAAATTAAGTACCAGTTACGCACTGGGGTCGATGTAATCGACTTAATACCTTTGCCTGTCCATGTTTGTCCCCTCTATGTTTAGTCCCTTGTGGGCAATAAAGAAATAAGGCCTTCGAAGTGCGATATGATGTAGCAAACACGAGTCCAAAACAGGCTGAACATCATATCAATATTACTGTTTTCTCCAAGGTTGCGAGCCAGCTGAATCATTCGCACCTTGAGCAACATGCTTAGCATCATTTCGTCAGACTTTACGTTCTGAATTCAAATTCCATCGAGGTCAACTTTACCTTGCATCCTTTCGAGGTTGATAAAATAAGTACTAGCTGAGTCCTGGTGTCACTGTAATCGATCTACCCTTGCCTCCGAAATTGCTGGCCTTGTGCCAAAATTTGAAAACATTATTACAGTTTTCCTGAAGTCTTCAGGAAACACACCCATGCACAATGATTTTTTTTTTTTTTGGTATGATGAACGTTTCACATCCAGGTTTTCTTTGAGGAGTGCATATCTGGGTGTCTTGGAGTTGTATGGAAGTGCCAGTACTCATATCAACATTTGTGCTGCTTTGTTGGACGCTTGATGAGATGCGAGCAATTGATGGGAAAATCCGGAGGATACTAACCAGCACGCATAATTTTCACATCAACAGTGACATAGACCGCCTCTACTTAAAACGAAAACAAGGCAGCAAAAGCTTTACAGTGATCACTTTGAATGTCATAGTATATGCCTTCGGCAATTTTATTAACCACCGAGTGTCGAAGTGCATCCCTTGACCATGAGGCTCATAACTTGATGAGGCTCATAACTTGATGACTTCATGAGACGTGGAAAGCAGCTCGTTGAGCAGTATTCCTTGTCTGTTAATCTTAAATACATGCCCATAGAAATCGCACGACTCTACCATAATGTGTCAGCAGATGAAAGGATGAGCGTATATCAGCAGAAGACCATGCATGGATATGTTAGTAAAAAGCTCTTAGATAATAGTAACATTGATTATCAAAGCGGTCTATCATGGACGAACAACCGGATTACTACCTACCACTTTGAAGGGTATGCATTTGCAAGCCAAGTACAGGAAATATCTATCAAATACCTGATGCACAAAAGGGACAGAGATGCAGGAAAAACAGTAAGAACTGACAATCAATGCAGACTTTGTGGAGTTGACACCGAAGATATCACTCGTATCATAAACAGTTGTCCGAAAATGTCACCACGTTATTATATACCAATGAGACATGATGTTATAGCTAGGACACTGTATAATGAGATCCATTGGAAGGATAACCTCGAGTTCAAAGAAATAAGGACCCACAGTATGCTGGAAGCCATAGCCACTCTTAATAAAAAGGAATACTGGTGGAGTGTCCTAGTGAAAACCTCAGTAAAGTGTAAACACAATAGATTCGACATAATGATTTGGGACAGAGACGAGAAACTATACAGTTGTGGAAATCAGCTGTCCAGCAGATATTAACATAAAGCTGAAGATCACGGAAAAGGGGAATACCTACGCTGAACTATTGAGAAACTGCAGTTACTCTATCCAGATTATAAGTTCAGGTATATACTTGTAATTATTTGTGGCACTGGGATACATAACACACTACTTAAATACCAATCTTTATAAAATTAGGCTACTCAAAACCAGATAGGAGAAAGCTGATTCGAAGACTAAGGATCGAATCCACCACTGGAAGTGTGGAAATCTGTAAAATTTATCCAGAAGTTTATCATTTAAGTATATATATATATATATATATATATATATATATATATATATGAGCATGTCTAGATAAGCAACTATATGCGTGAGAATACATATATAGAACAAAACATACAAATCTACACATATACATACATGCATACAAAAATACTGTTGATGTTGAAATTCCAATGAAGGAATATCTTGAAGGATATCTTGAAATAAAACTGAATAATGACATGCATGCATGCATACATACATACATACATACATACATACATACATACATACATGCATACATACATACATACATACATACATACATACATACATACATACATACATGCATACATACATACATACATGCATGCATGCATACATACATACATACATACATACATACATACATAATACATACATACATACATATAAAAGATCAGTGTTGAGTACATGAAATTATCTTTCACTTATAAATGAAAAGAAATCAAAACAAAACTAACGGAATAAATACGTTTAATATGTAGATTTAGATTGTTTTATTTTTTACCACTGGGTTCTAATTATTATAATCACTATTTAAATGTTCTATATAATTACTATATGCTAAAGTTAGTTATATTTAAACGTGATGTTAATAAAATGACGATACTGTGATTGTGGGAAGGAAACTGAATTATATCCTCGAGGTATGTTTGCACATCATATACCTCATGTCAACCAAGTCTTTATAGCAAAAAGCATAAGCATGTGGTATGTGTATAGTTTCTCAGGATTGAGAAGCAAGAACGATAAAAATTAGGCTACTCAAAACTATAAAAGAGAAAGCTGATACGAAGACTACATATCTTTCGAATTGCACTACACCACATTTTGCCCCATTAACACTGATATCGTTTACATCACCATCTAAATAAGTTTAAAACAATTATAAAAACGTAAATGATACCTCTAATTCAACTAAACTGGTATATCCACCTTGTGAGGAAATATATGAGAAACAGTAATTCCTTCCGCCAGTAGTGTAATTTTGATGGGACAAATTTAATTTACTTCAACCACAATAACATCTAAAAAATAACTCTTGGTAGGGGAGGTAACTCTTGTAGAGTTACATATGTTATCTCCCTTGAATGGTTATTGATTAACAAGAAAACGGAATTTTAAACAGGAAATGAGCGAGAAGTTACAACGCCAAGAGAATAGTATTTGAAATTTTGTTTTTCTCTATTATTTTAATATTTTACTTCGGTTCCTTGTCGTTAATCTAGCATACTCTCTTGCAACGGATTCCTCTTTGAAGGTTTGTTGCTTTATAAGTTAATTTGTACTTTATTAGTTTTCTATCTTTTTACCGATAAACACACATACACACGCACTCACGCACGCACGCACGCACGCACGCACTCACACACGCACGCACGCACGCACGCACGCACGCACGCACGCACGCACGCACGCACTCACGCTCGCACGCACGCACGTACTGAAGCGATAATTTCTGTTTGACTAGAGATAAAACATATATTGGTGTTAGAACAACCTAGTGGTTTGTACCACAGGCAAAATTGCAAGCAAATTGATTCCATATTTAGATTCACTTCAACATTTAAATTTAATTTGTCAAAATATTTTCGCCCCTTTGAGACGGCGACCTGTTCTCTGACAGAATTCCATGCTGCATCTCAAAGCGAAGAAAATTTAAATGTTGAAGTAAATCTAACGGTTTTGTGTGTTTCTTAAATGGCTTATAAACACCCTCCACGCTGCAATTGTTTTCGTTCCAGCACACGATCTCAGATCAGGTCACTTGCTATGCAAGTACATCTCCGTGATTCCCTATTGATACTGTTTATAAAAATGTTCTGAAAATTTGACCTGAAGCTCTCGACTTTGCAATTTCGAATATGCGCTGGAGTCGGAGATTTGGATTGTCCGATGTTTCGTATGTCCTATTCTCTCCTTTATAGATGGTGCGCTGTCTCAAACTTTTAGAGGATATTTTAAAATTATTTTTATATCTATCTTTTATCTTTATCTCTTACTTGTATCAGTCATTAAACTGCAACCATGCTGGGGCACCGCATTGGAAAACTTTTAGCCGAATGAATAGACCCCAGTACTTATTTAATTTTCAAAGCCTGATGCTTATTTTATCCACCCCTTCCGTCGAACCGCTAAGTGATGGCGAGATAAACACCGGTTGTCAAGCGGTGGTGGGGACAAACACAGACACAAAGACATACACATACATATATGTGTATGGGTGTATGTGTATGTGTGTATGTGTGTGTGTGTTAGGAGTAGATGGACAGCCGACAGATGATGAAAGGTCGTTCTTTATGTTACTTGTCCTGTTTCCCATTTGTTTCGCTCGTTGTTTGCGTACTCTTTTGTTTTCGTATTTCATGATGTTTACAACTTGTGACGTCCTGTAGTCATATATGCATATATGTATGTATATATGTATGTACATATGTGTATGTATGTATACACACACACACACACACATATATATATATATATAAATATACCGGAGTAAACACATAAATGTGAAACAAGGTGGAAAAAAGAGTACTCAAATACCAATGGTAGAGTAATATGCTTTATTTAAAGCAGCAGAAAATTCAGCAAAACCTGTCACTCTGAGTTTCACGTCCGACGAACGGGAACGTGAAACTCAGAGTAACAGGTTTTGTTGAATTTTCTGCTGCTTTAAATAAAGTATATATATATATATATATATATATATATATATATATATATATATATGTCAGATCATCCCATAAGTTCAGTCCGATTTTACCATTTTTATAATTGAATGAAATTTAATAGTATTTTAGAATGTCTAATGGAATTAAAAAGTATTTTTATGCATTTGTGTGCAGTTAAACTAGTTAAATATTATTTTACAGAATAATAGAATCAAAATTTCTTTGATTAAAACCTTTTCTAGTATGGAAGTATCCAAAGAGCATTTGAGGCACATAATGCTTTATGAGTACAAAAAAAAGGAAACTCTGCGGCCGAAGCGACTCGAAACATACATTCAGCTTATGGGAAAGAATGCTTGACTGAAAGAACTTGCAGAAGATGGTTTGCAAAATTCAGAAGTGGAGATTTCAGCCTTGAAGATGAAGATCAAACAGGACGTCCAATTGAGTTTGATGATAAGCTCCTTGAGGCATTACTTGAAGAAAATCCTGAATTATCAGTTGAAAAATTGGCAATAAAGCTTAGTTCAAACAATACAGCTGTTCATCGTCATCTTCAACAACTTGGAAAGGTTCCTAAACTTGGAAAATGGGTGTCTCATGAATAGTCCGAAAGCAACCGCAAATCCCGAGCTGACATCTGCTCTTCTCTCCATTCTCACGAACTCATTTCACCCTTTTTGGATAGACTTGAGACTGGTGACGGAAAATGGATATTCTATCAAAATGTTAAACGTCGTAAATAGTGGCTTGGTAAAAGGGAAAAACTCAAACACAACCGAGAAAGGAATTTCATGGGGAAAAAAGTTCTGTCTATCTGGTAAGATTGCAAAGGACTAATTCACTTTGAATTGTTACCACCTAATGCAACAACCAATGCTCAAGTCTACAGTCAGCAATTAAGAGCGTTTCAACCAAGCTTTGAAGGAAAAAAGACCTGCTTTAGTGAATCGAAAAGGAGTGATGTTTCATCAGGACAATGCGCGACCCCATACTGCAAAGATCACATCGCAGAAGATCGAAGAGCTTGATTGGGAAAAAATTACTCATCCACCTGATTCTCCCGAGCTTGCTCCTTCAGACTACCATTTGTTTCGTAGTTTACAGAATCATTTGGAGGATATCTTTTGCAAGCCAGGAGGAGGTTGAAACTGACATTTCAGAGTTCTTCGCTTTGAAACCAAAAGAGTATTACATTGTTGGGATTAAAAAGCTTGTAAATAGATGGAAGGAAGTCATAGATAATCAAGGAAAGTACATTGATGACTATATTTCAATTAAACATAACATTTGATCACTTTTCATTCAACATTCGGACAGAACTTTTGGGATGACCTGATATATTATTTATATTATTATTTGACTGAACGCCACGCATCTATTTCCAAGTAAGTTTATCTTAATATTTTTGATGCGACTCTACCCTTTACTGTTCTCTCCCACTATCGTTTTCTCTCCCAACTTTTCTCTAATTTCTTTTTTCTCCCTTTCACCCGTCTCTCTCACTCTCTTCCTCTTTCTTCTTTACTATCTCTCTCTCTCATTGTTCACACGTGACCACCGTCCATCTTTCTTTTCCTTCGGGGCTGTCGTGGAGATTGTATGTATCCCATCTCTCTCTCTCCTTTCTTTTCTCTTGTCAAAGCGTTCGCTACTTTAACTTCGTCTGGTCTAACGACCCTCCATGCTTGTTTTCGTTCGGTTTCCATGTATGTGTCCACTACCCTGTTTTTGTTACCAAATTTGAGCAGTTCGATTCCCACCTCTTCCAAGGCCTACAGGAACACTACTTCAGCGTTCGTGTTTTAGTTTTTCATTTTCTCTCTATGACACTTTCATTTCAATTCTCCTACAGTGAGTTGGAATACACTATAAACTAATGGGTGCTACTTTGGTATGCGATCAACGTTTCATGAAACTGTGATCTTCATTTTGTATTGCGATATACAACAATAATGATTGTATTATATTGCGATCTGCAACAGTAATAAATGTATAAACGATAAAATTAGTAAACTTGTTTCAAATTTGCTTCATTCTAATTTCTTTTTAATAATAACTCTTTACTCTTTAACTTGTTTCAGTCATTTGACTGCGGCCATGCTGGAGCACCGCCTTTAGTCGAGTAAATCGACCTCAGGATTTATTCTTTGTTAGCTTAGTACATATTATATCGCTCTCTTTTAAGTTACGGAGACGTAACACACCAGCATCGGTTGTCAAGCGATGTTCGGGGGACAAACACAAACATAAAAACATATACACACACATTCATATATACGACGGGCTTCTTTCAGTTTCCGTTTACCAAATCCACTCACAAGGCATTGGCCAGCCCGAGGCTATAGTAAAAGACACTTGCTCAAGGTACCACGCAGTGGGACTAAACCCGGAACTATGTGGCTGGTAAGCAAGCTACTTACCACACAGCCACTCCTGCGCCTATGTATAAAATGTATAAAAAATATAATTATCTATTTTTTACTTTTCTAGCTGATGTTCATTCAGTTCGCCCCTTCGTTCGATTCGCTCATAAAATTAGTAAACTTGTTTCAAATCTGCTTGATTTTAATTTTTCAAAATAAATGTATAAAAATATAAAATAGAATTTGACTCTTGTAGATCACATTGGCTACGTAGATCTCATACCAAAGTAGCACCAATTAACGCTCAAGTTATAATGATTATTTGTTTTTATGTTTATAATTTTCGGGATCCATTGGTTGAATTCCAAATGTCAAGACAATCGCACTATTTGGAAATAAAAATTACCATATTTTATAGCGACAGATGCATATTTGTCCAAAAGGAAAACAGGGGGAAAACTTCAAAATTCACCCTCTTGTCGTATGTGCGAGTTTAACTGTATGTTATATGCTTTCGTGTGCTTAAAACTTCTCTCCTGAATATGCGCTGCTTAAATTAGAGCGTATCTGATATGCCCGTGTGGCTTTTATGCCATCAAATACTGTAATATATTGGTTCCATATTTTGGCACAATGCCAGCAAATTCAGGGGAGAGAGTAAGTCCATTACATCGACTCTGTATGAAACTGGTACCTATGTTATCGATCCCGAAAGAGATGAAAGGCAAAGTCGACCTCGGCGGAACTTGAACTCAGAACATAAAGATGGACGAAATGCCGCTAAGCATTTTGCCTGTCCTGTAAACTATTTTGTCAGTTCGCCGCCTTAAATAAGGTAATCTACTTTAAATCATGTTAATCTAGACGAGGCAGCTGTTAAAACAATTCGGAAAAAATAATCAATAAGAAAAAAAAAACCAACAACGACAACAAAAGGTGAAGAAATAAAAGTCCAAATCAGTATAGTTAATGGGGATAATAAATACGATTTATGGCATTTATCATTCCCACTTCAGTATAAAATTGTTTAAATTTTGTCTGTGTGATTTTTAATTAGTATCTTTAAGAACATCCCTCAATTTACACGACTTCCATTTACACAGTAACTCGCAGAACCTATCGATCAATCTGCAGTGGAAACTGAAGGACCTTACCTACCTACCTACCTACCTACCTACCTAAAAACATACTTACATACATCCATACACATACATACATCCATACATACACATACATACATTCATGCATACACACATACAATAAATAGTAAGTTAATATTGACAACTCGAATTTTTTTCTGTTAAAAATGGCGCCTTATAGTATGCATAGACTCATATCTATGGTTAAGAAGTTTATTTCGTAACCATCTGGTTTTGAGTTCAGCCTCACAGTGGTTTCTACCATAACCTCAGTCCGACTGATGCTGTTTAAGTAAATGTTGTATAGAGAAAGTATGTGGAAGTTCCTAGTTTACACACACACACACGTATGCACACAGAGACCCCCACACACACACACATACACACACATGTTTGTCGCTGCAATTGATGCCGTTGTTGTTGCTATCGGCGGATGTGTTTTGGTGTTGGTGTTGCTGCTGTTGTTGCTAACGCTACTGTTGTGGTTACCCGTGCCGGTCACCACCTCAACTTCATACACTATACGTTCGGAGTGTATCGATCTCCCCCAATCACCACTAGGCATTCATTGTAAATCCTATATGGATATTATAAATGTGATAAATGTTATTATATTATAAATGTAATAAATTCATAATAGTTATATATATATATATATATGTAAAGAACATGCAAATAATTTTTTAAATTGTGACTCCTGAGGCAAAACTTCAGAAGTAATAATATTTTCATCCTTGCTTGAGGAGTCTCAGTTGAGGAGATCCTCAGCATGTTCTTCTACATGTATATGTATAACTTTGATACTTTGATACTTTGATAGGTTTCGGCCACTATTGGCCCAGGCCATGTCTAACTTAATAGCACCACCTGGTAACTATTATGAATTTTCTCCCTGTTGTAGTTGTTGCTATTATTATTATTATTATTATTATTATTATTATTATTTACTACTACTACTACTACTACTACTACTACTACTACTACTACTACTACTACTACTACTACTATTATTATTATTATGATTATTATTATTTACTACTACTACTACTACTACTACTACTACTACTACTACTACTACTATTATTATTATTATTATTATTATTATTATCATTATCATTATTATTATTATTATATTATTATTATTATTATTATTATTATTATTATTATTATTATTATAACTGTTCAACATTTGGTAGTTTGAGGCAAATTTCCACTTCATCACCTGCTACACCTCCTTGTTGCTGTGTGCCGCATTGTGTATTCTTTTTTTGTTGTTGAGAGTGTGTAAACTCTTCCCAGTATTGTATTGTATCTGTTGAGGTGTGGTGCAGTCTTTAGTTGTATTACTGTCTTTAATGTGTGTTGAGTGTGTAATGCATTATATATAATCGGCTTCCTGGTGGTAGTTTATTTCATTAAATAATTGCTGTATAGATTGTCTTGTATTTGTGGATTATTTTGTATTATTGAATTAATAGTGTCTTGCATAGGATGTGGACTGTACTCAGCAAGGCTATTTTTTGGATAGAGTGTAGTGTTGAGGATCCAGATATAACTACCAGGTTTTTGTTCATGTTTTTCATCATGCCAAATGCTCCAATTATTACGGGTATTCTTTTCACCTTCATGCACCACATTTTGAGTAGTTCAATTTCGAGGCCTTTGTACTTTGACAATTTCTCCACTTCTTTTTGGACAATATTTTGGTCAGAAGGGACTGCAATGTCTATCTGTAAGCATGTGTTTTTTTACCCGATCCTTGATTATTATGTCTGGGTGGTTAGTTACCATCATCATCATCATCATCATTATTATTATTATTATTATTATTATTATTATTATTATTATTATTATTATCATCATCATCATCATCATTATTATTATTATTATTATTATTATTATTATTTTATTATTATTATTATTATTATTATTATTATTATTATTATTATTATTATTATTTTTATAATATGTTTGACTTATGTTTTGCATTTGTACAATTTGACTCCAAGTCTCACCCAGAGACCCCAAGGGACAACAAATTTGAAGTTCAAGTTGGTCTTATGACTAGGGTGCCATATATTTGGTTTTGCACAAGGGAATGTTTAAGAAAGCATAAGAAAATTGTTTGGTTTTGAAATTTGAGATTACACAGACAGTATTTTACGTAGGATATGGACAGTTCCCATGAGCACTATTTTTTGAATTTCTGCCATTTTTGGATTTCCTGGTATCAGAGCTAGGTAGCAATCAGCCCCTTTTGCTATCATTTCTAATGCACCTATGACAACAAGTACTGTTTTAGTCTTCAGGTTCCACATCTCGCCAATTTCTTGCCAGAAATGGAGAGAGCGAGAGAGAAGTAATGAGAGGGAGGAAAGAATGGAGTGGAACAAACTACCCATGGTCACCGACTGCAGACTGAAAGAAAAAAGGAATAAAACGATGTGGCTGTTTTATTATCTGTTGTTTGTTCAAATAAAACAAGCAACAGCAGGTGCCTCTTAAACATGAAGATCTGAATATGGTTACCCCATTTTCTTTATTTTGAACGTACACCCTGAGAATGCCGAAAAGGAGTTGGATTTATTCCTAGTAGTCTTGTTGTTATATATGCGATATATTTTAAATAAATGAGCTTGGTTATACATATTTGACGATCTCGGGTATTATTAGTAAAGAAGGTGAAAGCGAATCTGGTAAGTGCTGCTTTAGTTTGTTATTTTGTAGACAGGTTTTAGGCGATTGATCTAGTGTTGGAGTAGTTGAGCAAATTTTTGTTTAGGCGTTTGTTGTAGAGAACGGTGCAAAAATGTGATATCGATATAATTTAACTATGAGGCTGTATATATGATTTGTGGTGATGTAAGAAGTTCGTGTACGCATAGGTTAAAAAGAATGTGTTGGGATAATAGTGACGCACGTATTAACTAATGTGATGAACATAATCATTTTATTATTCGACACTATACTCGTATATACCATATGGAATAGAGATAAACATTATTAAACCACTTAATTCAATTCAATAAATCAAAATAACAAAACAAAGAAAAAAATAGTTGTTTTGTATATAGAATGTGGCCCAGAAGTCACAGAGAGGGTCTAAAAGTTTAATAAATTTCTTTTAATTACATTTTTTATTCGTAATTCACAAAATGTGACTCTTCACTCTTAATGTACACACACAAACACACACACACACACACACACACAAACATACACACGCACGCCCGCACGCACACTATGTGGTGCTAAGTTATCGTAAATTGAAAACAACATAAATGAATTATTAACACCCTCGTGACTTTTGGGCCACCTTGCATTTTTAGCTTTTGTTAGGCAAAAGTTTGAAAGCTGGAATTTGTCCATTGCTTTTCTCACGTCACTTAAAAGATAAAGACCAAAGCCAGATGGTATATATCTTCTACTGTGTGTGTGTGTGTGTGTGTGTGTGTGTGTGTGTGTGTGGTGTGTGTGTGTGTGTTCATTAGTGACTAATTAGGAAAAGTGTTTCGTAAGTTAATTGTTTTTGCTATTGGTTAGCTCGTTACTTGAGTTCGTTATTTTGATAAGTGATGTGGTTTGGACGTTCTTACAGTTGTTAATTACTTTGTATAGTGTTTTACAGCTTGTTTAACTGTTAACACTGGATACACGTCCTTGCTAGATTTTGCTTCTTGTTTATTATATTTGTTTTTGTTGTATTTAGTTACTTGATATAGGTTATGTGGCAGAGGTCTTTTTGGTTTGAGGTTGTTGCTTGTTTCTTTTCTTTTTTTTCATCAAACTGGTTATCTGAGCTGTGCATTTGAATTTGTATTTTTAGATTTTCTTGTGCTATACATTTTTTGGAAGTATCTACATTTACGTTGAAACTATGTATTGAAGCAACTATATTGGTGTTTGTGATGATGACTTCTGTGAAACGTCTTTATGCTTCTTACTGGAAAAAAAGTCTTGTTTCTTTTTTAGCTTCTGCAAATTGTTTTTGTTTCTGCTACTGATGTGTGTGCATGTTGTAATGATGATGACAGACAGGTGATGGAAGAAGAATATAGGTAAGATTGCTTTCCAGGTGCGTAGATTACAATGTGATGTGACGTCGCCATAAAAATGAGGAATACAACTGGATACAGCTGAAAGTTAATGTTCAAACGTGGCAGCCGTCAGGGAAACTAAGGATTGCGACACTTAGACTCCCGAACTTCTAAGTTTATCGCTTTTTCGGTTACACGGCTCAAATGAGTTAGTATATTTTATCTACTGTAAAGGCTTAAATCTGGAGATATTAGTGATATCTTAGGAGCCTAACAAATTTCATTTCGGTGTTCATGCAAGAGTAACAATCTAACGGTGTCATGGCGCTGCTGGTTATTCATTATTGAGTGAGTGGACAAGTCTTCTTTAAGCATCTGTAACTACCATCGGCATTGAAAGTTGTGCGACGGTAAAGTGTGACAGAGGCAGTGTGACAGACACAGTCAACGTCATCGCAAACACCACAGGTATCAACAGCGGTAGCACCACTGTCTCCTTACACAAATTGTCGACTACAAAAACCACCAGCGCTATAACTCCCAAGACAAAAAGAAACGAACAGCATCGTCAACAATCCCCGCAGCTACTTCAACTAAAACAACACCAACAACGAAGACATCATCATCATCATCATCATCACAGACACACACATACATGTGTACGACGGGCTTCTTTCAGTTTTTGTCTACCAGATCCACTCACAAGGCTTTAGTCAGCCCGAGGTTATAGTGGAAGACACCTGCTCAAGGTGTCACTCAGTGGGACTGAACCCGGAACCATGTGGTTGGTAAGCAAGCTACTTACCACACAGTTACTCATGCTTTACGTATCTTTCATAAATCTCTAGTTAGGCAGAGTTCCTGGGGTCATTACCATTAGCCTGGCCAGCCTGAAATGACGAAACCGTTCTCCACTCATTTAATGTCAAAACGTTGCTGGTTTGTGGATGATTGCTGAGCAGCGAGTGTCATGGTTAGTTCGGTTCGGATCTGACATTAAACCAAGCCCATTGTGATAACAGTTTGGGCGGGGAAGGTCAAAGGGTGTTCCTGTATATGTTTGTTGTGGTAAAAGAGATTATATGAAGGACACAAATGAAAGGACCGAATACAAACACTTTTCTATTCAGCCATGCTGTAATCAATTCATGTTATTCTTGGAGAAAAAAGCGAAAGTGAAAACGGAGTGTTGTCCCAAACTATACTTGTTGAATGGCGAATGAGAGTGGCTAACACAACACGAGTGAATAAGACTACTTTTGGTATACTCCTTTATGCTGGAGAATACTTTTGATAATCAGTAAAATACTAGATTTGGGGCGTGGTTCCTTAAATGCCTGTAGGTGGCGTTCTGTATCGTAGAAGCCTCTAGAACGCATTTATATAAAATATATAGTTTTGAATTTTTTTGTTCTTTCAATGTAAACACTACATTTTGTAAATTGTACTAGTAATTTTTCTTTCATCCCTCACCCTTTCGGTACGCAACAAATTATTATTATTATTATTATTATATTATTATTATTATTATTTATTATTATTATTATTATTATTATTCTATGTTTGACTTTTGCTTTATATTCGTACAAGTTGGCTCAAGTCTCACCCAGAGACCTCAAGAGACAACAGGGTTGGAAGTTCATGTTGTTGTTATGCCTAGTGTGCCATATTTGGGGGGTGGGGATGTTGTACTAATGAATGTCTAAAAAAAAAGTTTTTTTTTTTTTTTTTTTTTTTAAACCGAAAATTATGTTTGTTTTAAACCTTGAGATTACATAGAGAGTATTTTGTGTAGGATATGAGCAGTTCCCATGAGCACTATCTTTTGAACTTCTGCCATTTTTGGGTTTCCTGGTATCTGAGTTAGGTAGCTATCAGCCCCTTTTGCTATCATTCCCAGGGCACCTATGACAACAGGTATTGTTTTAGTCTTCAGCTTCCACATTTTGCTGATTTCTATTTCAAGATCTTTTATTTGCTTAGTTTTTGGTAGGTCTTGACAGATACGTTTATATCGATTGGGACAGTCATATCAATGAGGAGGCATGTTCTTTGTTTGAAGTCTTTCAATATGATGTCTGGCCTATTTGCATCTATCTTCCTGTCAGTTTGAATGGTGAAGTTCCAGAGGAGTGAGATGTGGTCATTTTCAAGCACTGGGGGTGGTTTGTGTTCCCACCAGTTTTTTTCATGGGGCAAATCCAGGTTTTTACAGATTACCCAGTGAATATATTGTGCAGCTCTATCGTGCCTGTTGAGATACTCTGTAGGCGCTAGAAGACTGCACTTGGAGACCACATGGTCAATGGTTTCATTTTGTTGCTTGCATACACGACACGTTGGACTGCTTCTGATCTTTAATATGTTGGCCTGGTAGTTTCTTGTTGGTAGGCATTGATCTTGAGCTGCTATGATAAACCCCTCTGTTTCAGATTTTAAGCCAGAGGCCATTAGCCATTGATGGGTCAGGGCTTTGTCGATATCTGCATTATTCGCTCTCTTTGGGTATTTGCCATAGAGAGGTTTTCTTGCCATTTATTATTCAGAATATCTAAGGCCGCAGTTTTGGCACGGGTTTTCATGCGCCTAGCTTTTTCTGTGCTTGTTTCTTGTATATCTATTCTAATTCCGAAATTGGTTGTATTCGGAATTCACTTAGATATTCCTTTGCCTGTTTTGTGACTGAGTATGATGCTTTCTTGTTTTCATGTTTTGAGACAAGTTTTAACATCCAGTCCTCAGAGTTTTTCAGGTAGGTGTCTAGGCCAATTGTAGCAATCTTCATTGTTATTGCCAGTTGCAAAAGACCACGGCCTCCCTCTTTTCTTGGCAGATAGAGTCGTTCTGTATCTGCCTTAGGGTGGTGCATTCTATGCATTGTTAACAGTTCCTTATTTTTCTGTCGAGAGCTGACATATTTCAGTAATTGACCAGTTAACAATATTGAAACTGTAAGTCACGACTGGTATAGCTAATGCATTGATTGCTTCGATCCTGTTTCTTGCATTCAGCTCTGTCTTGAGTATTGCTCTCACTCTTCGATAGCATTCTCTCCTGATCCTTTCCTTCATCTCTGAATGCCTTATTCCGTTCCCTTCAATTACCCCTAGGTACTTGTAGCTCTCCGCTGGGTCTAGTTCTTTTATGACATTCTGTTGGTCAAGGTTAACGTTAGATGTTTCTGTCATTTTTCCTTTGATAAACGTAGCCTGGCACATTTTCGAGGCCGAATTGCATTCTGATGTCGTCACTGAATTGTTTGACTATCGCTAGTAAGCCCTTGAGTTGTTGATCATTTTTTGCAAAAAGCTTTAAATCATCCATGTAAACGAGATGATTTATGTTTTATCAAACATTTTATACCCGTACTGCGCGTCATTGAGCAGCTTTGAGAGAGGTATTAAGGATAAACAAAAGAGGAGTGGTGACAGTGAGTCACCCTGGAAAATGCCACACGAAATTTTTACATCACCAGCATTTAGGGATTCACTGTCACTGTTCAGAGTTAGTGTGGTTCTCCATGATCTCATACTTACAGTCAAGAAGTTTCAGCAGAGTTGGTGCTATCTTATACATTTCAAGGCATTTCCTAATCCAGCTATGTGGTAGGCTATCAAAAGCCTTTTTATAGTCTATCCAGGCTATTGATAAGTTTTTGTGTCGTTTGTGACAATCTTCTAAGATCATCTTATTGATGAGTAGTTGGTCTTTACAGCCGTAGGATCCACGTTTACATCCTTTCTGTTCATTAGGGAATATGCTGCTGTCTGTTAAAAAACTATAGGTATATTCGTCAGGACAGATGTTAGTGTTTTGTACATAGTTGTTAAGCAGGTTATGGGTCTATAGTTTTTTGGTTCATTTGTTTCTTCACTTTTTGGAAGCAGGAATGTTAACCCATTAATTAGCCAAGGAGGCATCCTACTAGGGTGTTGCAAAACATCATTGTACAGTTCTGTTAGCAGTTCATGGCTCTCTGGGAAGGCATTCAGCCAGAAGTTAGGAATTTTATCCTTCCTGGAGACTTCCATTTGCTTGACCTCCTGAGAGCAGATCTTATATCTTCTACCTTGACACCCTCCCACTTTTACTCTTCTAAGGGGTCCAGTTCTGTAGATATTCTGTCAATCCAGGGGGCCTTTCGTTTGTGTGTTTTTCTTCTGCCCAGATTTTATTCCAAAATCTCTGCACTCTTCTTTTGATGGTACAGACCCTGCAGTAAACGCTGTTTTTCCTATCTTCCTGTAAAAATTCTTGGTGTTATTTTTGAACATGCTTGTTGTCCTTGAAAAATCTAACACGCTTTTCATACCTCGCTATGCGGGCAGCTTTGGCAGATACCTTTTGTTTGATGGTTTCTATGGTGGCATCAATATCAAGTATAGTTTTCATATTGTATTTTTTCAGTAATTTTTGGGTTTTTGTAGGTTTGGTAGTCTTGTGAGCCTTAAGGTTTTTCAAATATTCAATGTCAGATCTAAATATTTTAATTTGTTGTTGCAGACGCTCTTGCCAAGAAGGCTTTTTGTGGGACTGTTGCCGTTTTCTAATCTTTACACCACATAGGATCGTTGAGATTTTCGCGGATGCATAGTATATGTGGTTGAGGTTTGTGATATCAACATCATTAACTGAAATTATATCCTTAAGTGCAAGCCGGTTAGAGTTGGTTAGAGTTGCGGATTTTAGGAAGTGT
>NC_042997.1:21436421-21501421 GCF_006345805.1 Octopus sinensis | reverse complement strand
CACATACATACATACATACATACATGCATACACACATATACATATATATATATATATATATATATATATATATATATATATATATATATATATATATATTATATATGTAAGCAAACATGTATATATGTATATGTGTGTATGTACACATACAAATACACATTATACAACTGCGCACGCATATACACACTTTACATTTTGTATTAGAACATAGTGTTCTTACAATTTACTCGATCTGCTACTAATAGCAGCAAAACCAGCATTAAATCACACTATGCCATAATAATGGTTTCAACATTTGGCACAGAACCAGCAGTTTTTAAGGCGATAGGGTTGTCGAATACATCGGATCGAGTACTTGAATGGTACTTATTTTATCGACCTCAGGACTTATTCTTTGTAAGCCTAGTGCTTATTCTATCGGTCTCTTTTGCCGAACCGCTAAGTTACGGAGATATAAACACACCAGCATCGGTTGTCAAGCGATGTTGGGATGAGAGGAGGGGGACAAACACAGACACACAAACACATACACACACATGCATATATATATATATACATATATACGACGGGTTTCTTTCAGTTTCTGTCTACCAAATCAACTCACATGGCTTTGGTTGGCCCGATGCTATAGTAGAAGACACTTGCCCAAAGTACCACGGAGCGGGACTTACCCCGGAACCATGTGGTTGGTGAACAAGCTACTTACCACAGTGCCACTCCTACGCCTATGTGATAAAAAGGGAAAGTCGACCTCGGCGGAATTTGAACGCAGAACGTAAAGACGGACGAAATACTGCTAAGCATTTTGCCCAACGTGCTAATGATTCTGTCCGATCGCTTACATCCGATCACCTTACACCGTGCCATAATAATCCTTTCTGCTATAGACAAAAGGTTTAAAATTTGGGAGTGGCTTGTCGATTACAACGCCGCTAAGCATTTTGCCCGGCGTGCTAACAATTTTGCCAGCTCACCGCGTTTGTGGACTGGAGCGACGTGAAATAAACTATCTTGCTCAAGGACACTACGCGTCACCGGGAATTGAACTCACGAACTTACGATCGTAAGGCGAGTATCCTAACCACTAAGCCACGTGCCTTCACACACAGTGCCATAACATTGAAAGTAAAAGGTCCCTCATTGGATTATATTGTTCCCCGATATCTACAACAACAACAATAACAACTATAATAAAATCTATACCAGCTCCAGCCTGAGGCGAAACAAGATTATATTAAAACGTGGGAAAAAATGTCTTTTCACTTATTTCTGCTTTAGATACGCAGGTATACCCCACGTTATGTAACGATTGTATTTTAAAAAAATCTTGCCATAAGGTTGAATTCTGTTACATGAAACCTATTTTTCCATTGACGTCAATGTGTTAAATGGAGACGTATTCCGACAGAATCTTTTCGACAAAATAAGAGTAATACAACCACTTTTGAGTATGAAAGTAATTTTTAAGCACATACAGTAGATTATGTATATATAGAAACATCTGGAGAGAAATACATTAACGAATAAATAATAATACAGTTATAAAAGATGTTGACTGCTGTATGATGTAAGGTGGGGCAATGGGAGTAGCTGGAAAGGAGAACGGTACTATGTCAAGTTCTATCGTTTTTGCCGTCATCGTTGTCGTCGCAGCAGTAATAGTAATCGTAGTTGGAGTCGTCGTCGTCGTCATCGTCGTCGTCGTCATCATCATCATCAACGTCATCATCATCATCTGGTTTACAGGTGAAGGACTGAGCCAATGTTGTTGGAGTTTAAGGCACACCAATGCTTTGTTCAGTTCACTGTAGGATCTGCACACCACGGGAAATATTTCGGTGTCGTTCATGATTAGGATTCTTATTTGCAAAATTTGAAAACTTTCCTCTAAAACTGCCAGCTATTTGTAATCAACTGAATTGGAGTCGGTAGAGCTTCTTTATTCTCTTTTTACCCATTTCTGCATTCTATATTTTAAGTCCTCTTACCTCAATGAATCGGGTACGTTTTGAACTCGCGTTGTTTGAAAGATGTTTTCCGTAGTCAAAGAGAACAGCAATTAGTATACTCACGCTCGGAACTGCCGGAGTATGCTATAAATGACTAAATTAATTATTGTTTTGATTTTTGCTGTTCTCATGCGTGTGGCGATATATTATCAGTTTGGTTGACGTCAACAAGCACCAGTACAGAATTTCTTTGTTGTTTTCTGTAAACAAGAGACAATATTCTTCTTTATATTCCTTGATCTTGTGTATCTTCCACTGATATGGCATAACTAAATCGAAACGCCGTTGGGCCTCAATGTTCACTTACCTCAATGAACCGGGTGCGTTGTACATCAACATTGTCTAAAAGGAGTTGTTTTCTGAGGAGAGAATACCACAGCGATTTGCGTATTCATGCCTGAACGTATTAAGAATGAATATGTATTTCATCATGTACATACACAGAGAAATACAGACACAGACAGACAGACAGACAGATGCACACACACATACACACACACACACATAAATTCGTACACATACACCTACTCTTATGTACTTTGTTCTATTGCTCATATTTGTTCCACCAACCCTACCCCTCTCTCTTACACACACACACACACACACACACACACACACACACACACACACACACACACATATATATATATATATCACATGTAACTGACCGAATCGTTAGATCTGTCAAATTGATACTCTCATTCTTCATTCAACGATACTTAGATCTTGTTGTATATCTACATTTATGGTTAAGTTCACTTAATTCTGTCCTGTATGTAGCGGAAGCACGTATAATTAAGAAATGTTAAACTTACGTTTGTTAAAATGTTTCCTCTGAATATGAAGAAGTTAATAGGAACCCATTCAAATGTATTCTTCTCTGCAATTTCTCTCACTGGTTTATCTTAATGTTAATCTATGCCATCAAATTTAATGTATTAAACGACTTACACAAACTTTGTTTGCAATAGTTTATGCACAATTCTCTGAGTGAAAGTTAAATGCCAAATATTTATTTCCTTAACTTTTATCTTCTGAAAATACCAAAATTGCACATTAATAATTTATGAAGAAAGTGCTAAGATGATTTATAACCCTTGCATAATATTACATAATCTGCGGCTAGCTTCTAATCCATGTAGATGTCGTGTACCATGGCAGGCCAAGAGGTTAAGTCATAAATCAGCTTAAAATTTGGAAAAAGAATAAAAAAAGATTTTGACATATCATATAATACTAACTATAATTGACATCAATTATATCCAATAGAAACTAAATATAATGGCAGACATCATGACAAATACCCTTCAAATATTTTCCTCGTATTATATTTCAACATCGACTCTATTCATTAACATTATTCGTTCGAGAAGTCGTGCATTGTTATGGAAGCTAAACTAGCATAAATGGAAAAAGAAATGATGCTGAAAAGGAAAATTATAACAAAATGCTTGTATATTAAGGGATTTACCGATCCATGAATAAAATAAATAAATATGTGTGGAAAACGGGTACGTTCCTTGTTGATACTATGCTCTCGAAACTGGTTCTATTACTGCTTGTAAGATTTCCTTCTATATGCCCATAAAAATTTATTGCTATATTAGATGTTTTCCCTCTCAGACTGCGCGTTTGAAAGGTCATACGCGTATGTTGCTATGTTCATATACAAATAACTTATACGCCATGCATATAATTATTATATACCATTTTTCTATATTCCTGTATGAGGAAATATATCACAATAAGTTTGGAATTTTTAGCATGCACTTACCAGCCTGGTGTCGTGGAAAAGATAATTTCGGCAGACTTCAGTAGATATGGAATCAGAGCTTTCTGTATTCTATAAACCTATATCCCACATTGCTTTCGCTGTGCCAGTACTAGTATGAATATTTGGAATATTAGACAGAATAATTGAAGAAATCTGCAGCTTGGACATCAAGACTAGGAAGAACTAGCCACGATTGGTACAGTCCATACCAACAGTGTCACTTACAGGATCTATGTTAAATAGAAAGTTGGAGGTAGAGACATTAAATATGTACAAAAAGCTTTTGAATGCTGCATTGTGCCACTAAGACAATTTTAACCGAAGAGCAAAGTAAGAAATGATTCCACAAGTGACATCGACAAGGGAAGTAATTATGAAATAGATAAGGTAAAGAACTCCTGAACATGTATTTCGAGCGTACATACTACAAGGTATAGTCAAAAAGTATTTGATCTTTGGCCAAAATAAAAGTAATATTTAAAAACTCACCATTTTGATTTAGTCTCCTTCAAAGGAGTCTACACACTTCTGCCAACGTTCCTGCCACTGCTGGAAACATTTCTGGAAATCACCTTTTAGGATGCGGTTGAGCTGTGTCATCACATTTTGCTTAACGTCCGCTGTTGACTAAAATCTTCTCTCTGTGAGGGTTTTTTTTTTGAGCTTTGGGAATAGCCAAGTCACATGGAGTCAAGTCTGGGGAGTAGGAAGCCTGACGAACAAGTGGTGTGTTTTGCCTGGCGCGGAATCCGTGGGCGGAATGAGTGGGTGCGTTGTCATGGTGCAGTTTGCTGCCTAAAGGTCGAGTCGTTTTCGCCGCACAGCTTCACGAAGGCGACGAAGGATCACCCCAGGCAGTATTTCGTCGTTTCTGCTTATCGATGGTCTGCCACAACGTGACTCACTGTCCACTGAGGTGCGGCCATCTTTGAACCTGTTGTACTACACCTTTATTAGTGTTTTTCCTTATATCATCATCTCCAAAGATGACTTCTCGATAGTCTGGGCTTGCGTATCACCAAGTTTTTGGCAGAGTTTGATATAGTATCTTTGTTCAATGCATTCGGTCATCTTGACTCAAAAAGAAAAATCGTACAACATATTCTTCACGTCTGCATTCAACGCATCACTACGGGCGACTGGCGTAACCAACAGGCACGAAAATTTTCGCGCATGCACTGAAAGGAGCTGGCCCATGCGGGTTTGACATTACCTCGTATGATAATTACTCGTTATACCAGCAGAAATTATGTATAGTTACATATTCCACAAACTAGAGAATAGAAATAATATTGACAAGATGTGTAGCCTCTTCTGAGCCAGCGATAAATTATTTCACCAAGAAGGTTACAAATCTGCTATCCAGGAACATGAAAGAGCTACAAATATTTGATCAGCAAGAGAGAAAATGATTCCCCTAGACCTTCACGTAGAGAGAGAATATATCGATTGTACCATATCAACATGGAAGATATTTATCCATACCATCAAAAGCTGTCCAAAAGTACACATAATGATACTACCTTCCCATGAATAATGCCATTGTCGCTAAAATCGCCTATAATGCAATACGAATAAAGGATTGTCTTGATGACCATACCAAAAACAAAACAGAATCAGTATATATATCAACACCTTTTAAAATAAAGAATATTGGTTGAACATTCCAATAAAAACAGTTCGGTCTCAGCACAATAGGCCTGATATTATTATATCGGATAAGGAACTAAATTATACCTTCTTGAAGTGATCAGCAGGAAAGAGGATGTGAAAAAAATCTGTAAAAAAAATTTAATGGTTTAAAAATTAAAAATTGAAAGCTCATATAATAAGGTTATAAAATGTCATTTGTATCTATTTTCCACATCATACATGTTTACAGAAACATATCACCAATAAAAAAAATCCTAGAAATGATATTGTTCTCCAAAAAAAAAAAAAAAAAATACAGAAAAAACTTTTAAGCACTCCATAAATACAGTCAATTAAAAGTACATTGAACATTTATTCTGCGGTTGATGCTCTTCGGCAAAACATACGCACTGTTATATATACCCCCCACACTATACATATTATAAACTGTAATGAAACACATATATCTGTGTACTAACTTGGTGAGGAAACCTATTACACAAAATTTATCCATGTGCATAGTCACACCAACCAGTTCAGATAGGTACAAATCCTAAATGCTGTCTTGACTTAAGCAAACGAAGTTTACCAGTTTGTGAGAATGACTGGCGTGAATTCTTAGAAGGGAAAAAAATTAAATAAATCCCGAGGAAACACGCGCGCGCGCACATATATATACACACATACACACACACTCACAAACACACACGTGCGTGCGCATGTGTACGGTTGCATGTGTAAGTAAGTATTATGAATATAATTATTCCAAAATCTTCAACTAAAGAAAACGGTGAGTTCAACTTCCAATAAATCCTACAAGTCTCTTCATATGATCTTTGATGCCACACATGTATATTTAGAATGGCGAAAAACTTTATCAATATTCGGCTGTGAACGTCAGCGAAATTTCACAAATAACCAGGCAAAACAGCTTTTTAGAATTCTTCTTTTCATCTAGGGGAGCTATGGCAGAGTGCCAGAAAATTATTTGCCAATTTAAATAAAAGGAATATTCGATCAGTTTCGACTGGTCCTCAGAGAAGAAAGACAGTTTGCGGAAATATATCACATCTAGATAACCCAAGTTTAGGTGCATGAATGACACGATACCCCGATCCAAGAAAAAGTTTTCAGGCCAAGAACGCACATACAATAATACACTGACAATATGATTTATATAAATAATTCATGAAACGATATTATAACGCATAATTTTCGGCACGAATGCAATAGAAAATAACTGATGTATCCAGGAAATAAATACTAACATCAAATACATCTCTATTTGGGGGTTAACATTAACAAACTCAAATGAGACAATTGATTTTTCGATAAAGTTTATGAATCAGTAATGTCATTTAAAGTTATCTTCTCACTAAATTTCAAAGTTTCTGTCCTTGTGCCATGAAAAAAATATCTGCTTTATTAATATTGCTTTTGGAATGGAATAAAAATATGCGTGAAATTTCACAGCAGTTGAAGTCAATAGAAAATTATAGTAGTGTATATTATTATTCTGCAAACTACTTTAAAGTCATGTGATATAACGCTACCATGTACATTGCTCCGAAATACAAACTCAATTCTTTCATCAGCTCTTATTTGAGAAATTTATTGAGAGAATAAAATTTAGATACAATGATAAAGGATCGCTAGTCATCATAGATCACATATCGGAAAAGTAACACAGGAGCTTGTGTGATAGCAATCTCTGAATCTGTGACTACACTAGTAGCTATACAGCTACAACGGAACATGCGGATTACTGCTGTCTTTTATTTCTAAACGTGGGCTCATTTACTGTTGAGCTAAACAGTGATATTGGAACAATGCATGAAAAAGGAGCTGCGAAGGTTTGATTCTTGACAAAAATTATGGGCTGCATCTATCCCACAGGCACAAAATCAAAGCAAAAACAGTGGTAGAAGCAAATCAGTGGTAAATAGTCATCTCATAGTATATCTGTTCGAAAGTTCATGACAGAAATGCTACTAAACTTGCAAAAGGCATGTTTCTTGTGTAAGAGGTTATGCTCAAAATCGAATTAAAGAACACGCACACACACACACACACACACACACACACACACACATACACACACACACACACACCACACACACACACACACACAGACACACACACACAGACACACACACACAGACACACTTTTTCTTTCTTTCTGTCTATCTGCCTGTCTATCTCACTCTCCCTATATATATATATATTATATATATATATATATAATATGCATATATATGCAGATGTATGTGAATATGTATACCGAGCTATATGTATGCATGTATGTATGTATGTATGTATGTATGTATGTATGTATGTATGTATGTATGTATGCATGCATGTATGTATATATATATATATATATATATATATATACATGCATATATATATATATATATATATATATATATATATATATATATATATATATATATATATATATATATATATATATATATATATATATATATATATGTATATACAGTACGTTCAGAGTAAATGTGACAGTATACATAAAGGTAAAAAAAAAACACGATTTATCCAAAAATAAAATTATTTCAGAAAGTTAAAAATATCTACTAGCAGATAACGATTAATCAAAATAGCTACATCCAGCTTCCGCCCCAGCCTCAAGACGCCTCTGGTACATGGTGTATGTGTTCCTCACAATGTCCTTTGGAAGATCTTCGAACACCTCCTTGATCTTGGCTACCAACTCGGCATTGGTCTGGCAGACCACATAATAATCTATGGGATTATAATCAGGAGAATCAGATCAGAAATTGTGCTATGAGGGAAAAATTCTCTGACAACCACTTCTGACTCTTTCTGTAAGTATGGCAAGGGGCCTAATCCTGTTGCTACACACGTGACCTTCCTTCAGTAACCCTCTCCTACCAGAATTTGACTACAGATTTCAGTAGCTTCACATAGCCTTCTGAATTGAGCCTAAGGGCTTGTTCAACGATGTGGGTGGGCATGACGTCACCCTCACTGAAGACCATGGAGGGGACTTCAGTTTTATGATATGTGGGACATCATATGGATTGTAGGCAAACCACTTGTTGTTATAGATATTGTGCAACTGGTCTTGGCAGAAGTTCTTGTCATTTGAGAAGAGCTAGATTATTTCCGACTCAACAGGATGCCTCAACTTCTTCAAGAGATTCTTTACCTTCGTCAAGTAGTTCACCTTAGCATTAGCCGTTAAAATTTGTCCTTTGCGCTTACTGTACAGGTGGTGGATAAGATCTTCACTGAGAACCAGCTTCGTGTTGGCGATTCAAACACCCATCTCTCTACAAGATTATTTTTTGTAATCAAGCAATTTAGCCTCATCATAAGAAATTAACAAGGTGGTCCCAACATCCACAAGTTGCCCTTCTTTATTAAGAGAAAGTAGAAAAACAGAACGATCTCGCTATTTACGTTATTAAACTTTCTACATGATTACTCACGTTTACGCCATAAAGAGAACGCTAACTTATAACTAAAAGATAAATAAATTAGCCAAATGAAATTGCATAATAGTGCAAGCCCCGGAAAGTTGAATTAACTAATTAATGATATGATTAATTAATAGGATAACCATATGGGTTTATGTTACCAGTAAATGTGATTTCGAATCATCATGGAAAACACAGCGGTTTAAAAAGAGTTTTTCTTATTTTTCATGTTTCATTTAGACTGGTTTCAAATTTTATTATACTCTTTCTCACCCCCACATACAGACACGCACACATATATACAGACTCACACACACACACACACACACACACACACACACACACTTACAAACACACACGCGCACACAAGAGAATGTATATACAAATCAAAAAGGGATTTCTATAAGTTAAAACCACATATACAGATGCATATTTGTGTGTAGAACGAGAGAACGTGTAACCTTGTTACATACAAAGTCAAAGAAATAGATAGATAGATAGATAGATAGATAGATAGATAGATAGATAGATAGATAGATAGATAGATAGATAGATAGATAGATAGATAGATAGATAGATAGATAGATAGATAGATAGATAGATAGATTTACAGATAGAGAGAGAGAGAGAAGAGAGGGAGAGGGGTTGTAAAAGAGATAGAAAAAGGATGAGAGATTCGTAACTCGATTTTATCAGTTGTACTCTTTGTATGTTGGATTTCTAATATGATTTTGTTTCTTTCATATATTCTCCATTTTCAGTTTATAATTTATTTTTATCATTTGAGCCATGAACTTGGTGGTTAAAGATATATAGACATAACAGATGGAATTCAGAAACGTAACAAATATAATAGATGCATCTGATATTGAATTTCAGACACTGATATTGCTATTGCAGTACCAGTTGTTGGTAGTATAGCAATGTCACACCGCCGATCATTTTGATTTCCTGGCTATTATTTATTTCTTCCTACGTCTGGTTCTCTACCTCGGGGATATTAGAAACTTATTCTCGCTTTCCCCTTGGCTATAGCTGTCTTCACTCCCCACTGTTATTTTCTTTAACTGAAATACGTCTGTAGACATATGGTAGACATCTCTCTGTCTCTATTAACTATGGAATTGATCTTACACAAGCGGGAATTATTTTCTAAGCTACGTTATTGCCAAATTATTGCTGTATACGATGTGCTGATAGTTTACTCACGTAGTAGACGTTCAGGAATGTTTTAATTCTTTACACACACTAGCAATACACTTATTTGAACTATATTGTAACAAGATTTTGAATATTCTAATTCCACAGGTTTTTTTATTGTGTTGTGCTTGCTGAGATAAAAATAATGGGAACATTTCATCGTATTTACTTAAGAGTGATTTCTTTTTAATCTAAAATATGGATAGTCAAAAAATTATGAAGTTAATTGTGAATTTACCAGCTGCAATCAATAGATATCGCAAGAAAAAATAAAACATAATTTTGAGTGAAAGAGGGAACAAAAAAGAAACGATACTTAGCAGGAAATAAAACAAAATGCTAAGAAGAAATTAAAACTATTCTTTTTTTCGTTATTTTAATTTCGTATCAATGTCTTAGTATGTTATGGTGGAGGATTTTCGCTATAAATACTCTTTTCTTTTAATCCAGTAAATACTAGTACTTTATTAATATAGTTGTCAGTACCATTGAAAAACTCATTATAAGATGATAAATTAAATGGTCTACTAAAATCTATGGGTTGGAAGCCTACATAAATACAGGAGTGTTTTTCCTGAGAGATAATTCTTCTGGGCCGAGTTACAGGTACCACTTTGTCCCTATTTTGTCACAAGAAATGCAATGTATTAGTGATTGGCCCACTGGAAACGTTTAAGACGTTATCCTTCGCGACTTGCAATTTAGAATTAAAATAATTCGATAATCATTTATTTAACCAAATTCAGTAGAAACTGTCAGTTGTATTAAAACTGACATTTTCCACCAGTAACTTTACTCAAAATTTATTATGTCTTTGTTTCTTAACATTGAGTTTCAAAGTAATATGGTGAAATGCGACTATATTTTCTCATCAAGACAATGGCTGTTGATATATATCTAATCTAATATAATTTAGATATATTTCAAGGTCCAGTTCAATCGCTAATTTATTGTAAGGAGTATTGAAAATGTTAAATCTAATTCGTCAACAGCTTCTATGTTGTTTGATCGTACAATATTGACTTAATATAATTCCTGGAAATGATAAAGACACAGTAATCCATGGTTTTGAGACTACAAACGCTTGGTATTAATGTAAAAGATCTTAGTGACACGAGGATATCTTCAGAAATTTAGCTTCATTGAAGTGAAAGATCTTCAGAATCATATACCATCTTTATAGGCATAATTCGTACATGTTTCTCGCCTATCACAATTGAAATATATTGATTTTCAAGTCAGTAGATTACAATCTCAGAATCTGTAACTACACAAGTAACGAAAGAAATGCAGTAAAGATTATTATATTCTTATGGTGACTGTGAAGAAATATTTATTCTGCGACTCGGTAATTGAAGAATATGCTTCTACTCAAAAGCAATATAAAACTGATCTTCCAGACAATAACAATTCATTGTGAAGGTGAACTTCAAAGCCTAATGCTTAGATGTGAGTATTATACCTATAGAAATCTATACGCATAAGGAAATAAAATAGAATAGAATGATAGATGAGCACAAGATAGGCTCTCCAATTTTAAACAACAGGAAAATATAATTTGGATTCTAATCAACGTAGGTATACACAAAAGAAAGTACATATACGTAAATACTTAAACACACACACACGCACGCACATACACACATACACACAAAGGAAAACAAAGATAATATACGTACACTCGAGCTTGCATACACACGCACACGCACAATGTACATTCACTTGTATTCCAGAATGTGTTGAAAGTATATTTGATAGAAATTGGAAACAGTAATACCTGTAGAAAGAAGGCTCATAATGTATCAAGAGGCAAAATGATCTAAACTATATTGAGAAGTGAATACAGTAATACAGTAATTCCGAATCATAGTGACATCTTAAAAAACTTCAAACCTAGATCTCTGAGATCTACCACGCAATTAAGGCTTAGTTGTATAGTGGGGTAACAACAGCCAATGCTTTCTCAGTTTACTACTTACAGAAGCGTCATCCTTGACAGTAGAGGAAAGGATGATTTCTTAAAGGTTGGCTGAGGAAAGTATGCTTCCCGAAAGGTTGGTCTCATTTATCATGAGATCAAAAGTATCAGCTGAAGTCCGGGAGATGGCGATCTTGCTTGATATATGAAGTTATCCTTCGCACTTTAGATGATGGTCTCGCAAAATTAAGGTTTGGTGAATTTCTGATTTTCTCCAAACATTGTAGGTCATATTCTTTGCCTGAATTTCCGCGCCATAAATTTGAATTAATTCCCTGTGGAAATTCGGTTTATGAGTTTTTTTTGCGCGGATGATGTGTAGAAAAACATTTTAAAGTGAATGGCTTTAGTAGTTCTCGTAATTGTTTCTGATAAGCCAAACGCTAAGAACATATACTAGCGCAAATAATTAACCTAGGCTGGCGTAACATTGACCAGTCAAGTGATATGATGAGTCTTCCGGGAATAGTTATGTGTTTTATCGCTGCTTCGTGGGTAGTCGCGAAAGGAAGTGATCGGACAATTTTTAGTTCAATGCCGAGACAGAGATGTCTTGACAGAAGTTCGATGCGAAGGCGAGAAAAAGACCAGGCACATTTGGACTTTCCATATATCAGTCAGTTTTTAGTAGTAGTTGAAATTAACGAGCTTATAATATTTTGATGGCAGAAGCTTCAGTTTCTGCATCAGCAGCTCTTGTATGTGATGAGTATTAGAACCAAGAAGAGTTGTGCGTTGAAGTCACCGATGAATTCGGAGGAGGCCTCGGTACAAGAAGAGACATAGTAGTGCATTCTGTCTCGTCAAAAATTTAGACGCTCAGAATTTATAATAATTTATTGTAGTGCTGAAATACTTAAATAAAATCAATCTGAAAATAAGCAATTTTATTAATCTTTTTTTTTTCTAGTCAAATGAAATAAAGAAATAACAAGCAAAAACGTATTAGCAAAATTCAGGTTTCGACTTTTAAATTCGATTAAATATATTTGTTGATATCCTGTCATTGGGTACAAATTTTCATATACTTTTAGACATATCGAAATAATGTCGTTGAATGCAGATAACAAATATTAATTTATTTTTCTTTCTTTCATTGAAATTAGATTTCCAGACATTCTGTTTTTTTGTTCATTTTTTTTCTGGGTATTAACATTTTGAAAAGCTTCAATACGGAATTCCCGTTCTGGACGAGAACACAAATCGTTTAGCTAAGCTTACACAAAAGAGTGATTTATCTCAGTGACTATTTAGGTACATGGTTTTGCTTTTCCTATCTTGATTTTGTGGTTTGAGGTTGATCTGTTCTATATAAAAGCACAGACTCTCATTAAAATCACTAATGGAAAAAATTCGTGCCGAATCATTCAATAAAAAGTTACAGTGAATTTGTAACATTTTCAAAATAAACTGTGGGCAAATAAAATTATCATGCTGGAATAAGTTCTCTATATGCAAAACTACTGAATGTGTGTGTGTGTATGTGCATGTGTGTGTACCGGTGTATGAATATGTAATGTGCCTATGCGTGTGCGTGCGTATGCATATGTATGTGCGTATGTGTGTGTAAAATGTGTATGTATATATTTGTACATAATCATATGCATCTATGTATGTATATATATGTGTATGTATATATATACATATAAATGCATGCGTATGTAGTTTTATGTATGAACATATATACCTATATATATATATATATGAACATGTTTGCCTATATATACATACATACATACATTTATATATATATATGTGTGTGTGTGTCTATGTATATGCACACACATACACACATACAATAAGTGTTAAAGTCACTTAATGTGATGTATGCGATATTTTGGTTCTAAGAAATCCTTTTTTGTTTTCGATAGACAATGGCCTGCGATCAACACCAAAACCGTTCTGACATGGATAGCATGACAAGGATAATAAATTGTTGACAGTGAAGAAACCTCATAGTGCCTGTAATTTGTGCTGGTCGATGTCCAATAAATATTGCCTTTTTTTAACACATTGTTTTTGACGTTTATATGCGAGGCCTTAATAGAACCTTTTCTATACCATCAGTTGCAAATAGACGCACCAACCTGCAAAAACGTGAATATAATGAACCAGTGCTACCATTCCAGAAAAAATGTGACAGGAAACAAATCACCAAGAAAAAACTGGCACTGAAAGAAAATGTTATAAATGACTGATTTAATGTTTCTGTTTTGTTCTCTTTTATTTAATATATTCCCTAAAACGTGATTTTTTTCATATACGGATAACGCTATTATATGAATTGAGTTGTCATTCTGTGCAAGCCGTGTATAGTCCGTTGATAAGAGACTTATATTTTTGTTTTACTACGTTAAATATTATTTATAGTAATTAGATGAAATGTGGCATATTTTCAGGTCTCTAGAAGCATAGCCTATGTAAATTTATTCCCTAACGTTCTTCGCGTTTAGAAAATCACTAGTTAAGCTTTAAAGCATTTGCCTGCAGTTTCAGTCGGAAAGTTTGCCCGACAGCCATACTCTGTCGGAATTAGATATTGATGCTGGGAGAATTTCATGAATGTGCATGGTGTAATATGTTCAACCCGTTGGTAACACTTTTATTTAAGTGAGGGATCTTGCCTCTAGTTAATTCGAAATTAGCTATGGTGTAGCGGACTAACAGTCATGAAATGCTGTACTCAGATTTATACTTCTTGATCTTTTTAGCCAGTGGGCCTGTGGTTCTCAAGCAGTGCTCGGCATGATGTATCATCGATTAGTAAAATATATAATTTAAGGATTAGCAGAGCTATAAAAATACTTGAAACTCTTTAAAATGTGATATTCATAATTTTCCTACACACAAATATGATTTATGAAAACTAGGTAAACGGTAGCTTTCTGAAAGTTTTCGAAGTGCTCCTGGATCCTCAGGACCTTTCAGTCTAGAGACGCCCCTACCATTATTCTATTTTTCTCTATTCTTGCTCGCCCTCACCTTGAATACTGTTGTCCGCTGTGCTCCCCCACCACGATACAGAATATTATGAAAATTGAAGCTCCCCAAAGATCAATCACACACACAAAAACAAAAAATAGATGACATCTCAAGCCTTGTCTACGATTCAAAAATCTCAGGCTTTACTCCCTCCAACGCCGCCGTGAGCGCTATATCATCTGTATGATATGGAAAATATTCTATCAACATTGTCCAAATGATATAGGTATCATCTTTAAAATTCATCCGAGACTTGGTCCCCGTGCCATCCTTCCTCTACAGAAATCCTGTTCGTGTTGTATCTCAACACAACGACAGAACTATTTCATCTCAACTGGCCCTGCTCTCTTCAAAATCGTGCCAGCCCGCATAAAGGAGGAGAGTGATTTCACGGCATTCAAACGGTCCCTAGATGATTGCCTTCAATAATACCAGACAAACCTCCCACACTCGGATTTGTCTCTGAAAACAATAACTCTGCTCGAATGGGCTATGGAGTACAAGAGCTGCCTGAGTATCTCTTCCAGGTGGCGCCGCTATTAAATTAGACATGTCCAAAGCCAACTTCGGTTGAAACTTACCTAAATAATCTAAGTAATCTCAGTAACTTTTAATGTAGAATATAGTTTTGTCTAACTTCCAATGCGAAGAGAACCAGTGTTGATTTTAAAAGTCTAATCTGCAGTGTGCCAGTAATTATTCAATCTCTGGTGCATTGCTAAACCTGAAAGGTTGAGAACTACTGCTGTAGAGTGTGATACCAGTGTAAATTAGCTGTTATTGCTATGAGGCATAGCAACAATGTAGAGCCCCACACACAGTCTCGAGAAATCGGAGTTTTCATTTCCTCCCAGTTTCTTTGATCATCTTTTCATACAAGTCTCAATGAGATTAAACACTGATACAGCTGAAACGGGGAAACATTATTTCTGGCCTAAACTTCTGCTGACGAATTTATTTTATTACGGCCCTATATACATATATATACATATACATACACACACACACACACACACACACAACACACACACACACACACACACACACACACACACACACACACACACATACACACACACATATATAGATACATACATATACATATATATATATATATTCTGTGCTGAATAGAACGGAAGTACTTATAATTAAGAAGTGTTTAGACTACTTTTGTTAAAATATTTTCTCTGAATCTGAAGAATTTAAGAGAAAACCGCTTAAATGTATTATGCGCTGAGATTTCTTTTACCTTGTCCATACATACCATCAAATTTAATGTCAGACAACGTATATGTTCGCTTTCAATTGTCAACATACAGTTGTTAAAAGACAGTTAAATGTCAACTATTTCTTTTAATTTCATCTAATCTTCTGTTGAAAATTGGTACATTGTAGATTAATAATTCATAAAGCAAGTACGGATATTATTTATAACCTTATATAATATTACGTATGCTGTAGCCAGCTTATGCATTATCCTTCTAATCCATGAAGAATTGGTGGATACCATGGAAAACCAAAAGGCTAAATCAAAATCATAAATCTACTCGAAATTTGAGAAGGTATATATAAACATGTAAATGTGATTAATATTAACTATAATTTACATTATTCGTAGCAAATAGGACATGAATAGACATTGCGTCAAGTTCTCTTTTTCTTCATTATATTTGTATTGTTGGATCATTATGTCCACTAACATTATTTTACAAGTTATACATTCTTATAGAAATCTATCTTGCACATAATTGAAACGACACTGATATGGAAAGCCTTATCAAAAACTGATCCCCGAATAAAATAAAATCATATTCAAAGAGGAAAATCAAGGCATCACTTGGTGGTGCAATGCTCTCAAAACTAATTCCATTGCTATTGAATTGCCTTTTATACAGCTTTAACAATTTATCTCAGCTAAACAAGCTAATTTTCAATTTGCGCGTTTGAAAGGCTATTGTATATACGCTGCTTTGTGTATATACAGACATTTACTCAAGAACATATGGTTTTTCAAAATCTCGTCTTACCTGAATTTCTGTATGCGACATATTGTATAATGAAATATAATATTACAATAAGTTTTAGGGTTTCATTATACCGTTACTAGCTATCTGTAAAGGAGAAGGATAACACATATACATTAATGTTAGAAATCCCTCATCAAAGCAAGTGTTCCTTTTTAAATAAAACATATATTCATCTTTATAAGATCTTCAACTCAGCTCGTATAATTTTACAATAGCCACAAACATTATTTATATTCAGTTTTGAACGTAAGCGAAATTTCATAAATAACCTAACAGAACAGAGTTGTAGATTTTTCCTTTTATCTAGGGTAGCTATGACAGAATGCCAGAAAATTATCTGTCGATTTGAATAGGAGTATCCAATCATTTTGAGTAGACGTCAGAAAACAAAAATAAGCTGTCTATATATGCAATACATGATCTATAGACAGCCCAAGTTTAGGTGCATGACAGGCACGGATCCCAGATCCAAGAAACAATTTTTAAACCTGCAGCACATACAATTGTTTGCTAACAATATGATTTATATAAATAATTCATGATATGGCATTGTAACTCATCATTTGGGACACAAACGGAATGGAAAATAACGGATGTATCCAGGAAATGAATGTTAACATCAAATACAACTCTCTTTGGGTTTAACATTAACAAATCCAAATGAGACAATTGATTGATATTTTCGATAAAGTTTGTGAATCAGAAATGTTTTTCAAAGTTATCATACCACTAATGTTCAAAATTTCTGCTTTTATTGTGCTGCTGAAAAAAATTATGCTTTCAAAATATGAATTTTAGAATGGAACAAGAATGCTAGTGAAATTTTTCTGGTGTTGAAATCAATACAAGAAAAAATAAAGTCGTGTGAGCTCTTATTCTCTGAATTACTTTAAAGCTAATAGATTCAAACTACCATTCATATTACGCCGAAGAAATTTTTTCACTTCTCTCCTAATCAATGATTATTAATAAGTCACAAGGTGTTTTTGCCAACGCCCGTGTTTCGGAAGGAGTAATTTTTCAGCGTACTTTCAAGAGCATAAAATAACAAGAATATAGTTTTTTAATAATTCAGGAATTTTCAAATGGAGTAATTAAAGAAAGAATGAAAAAAACCAACTCGACACTCTAAGTGAAGTATTATATTTGCTGCATCAACAATTCATGTCTTGTAAAAGAAAAAAAAATTAAAAAAACAGTCTTCTTTCTAGTTAATTCTCGTAAGATTTTATCTACAGTAACTATTTTTTAATATACGTTATCAATATATATATTTGGTTAGATAGTAGCATACGACGAAATGGCTAATTTCTGTGGAACATATTAGCAACAATAATTAAGTATAATCCTCAAAATACGACCACTTGCATTTACTTACAATTCATGAATCGTGGCACTCCGTCGGTTACAACGACGAGGATTCCAATTGATCCGATCAACGGAACAACCTGCTCGAGAAATTAACGTGCAAGTGACTGAGCAACTCCACAGACATGAGTACCCTTAACGTTTCTCGAGTAGATTCAGCGTGACACAGAGTGTGACAAGGCTGGCCTTTTGAAATACAGGTACAACAAAAACAGGAAGAAAGGGCGAGAGAAAGAGTACAGCAGAGTTCTCCTACCCCCTTCCGGAGCCTCGTGGAACATTAGGGTTTTCACTCAATAAAAACTCACAACGCTCGTCCTGGGAATCGAAACCGCGATCCCTCGACCACGAGTCCGCTGCCCTAACCCCTGTGTGTGTGTATGTGTGTGTGTGTGTGTGTGTGTGTGTGTGTGTGTGTGTGTGTGTGTGTGGTGTGTGTGTGTGTGTGTGTATGAGAGGAAGGAGAGAAGAGAATGAAAGAGAGTATGAAGTAAAGAGGTATTTTCAATTTGAAGTTTTAATAACTTCCGAACCTGCTGTAGAATATACGTTGTGATTATCAAATAAAATATCTACTTGTATGGAATATGCCTGGGTGGATTTATTAATAAGTTGACTAGGTAGTAACACATGCTGTTAAGCGTAGTTATAATGCTATACCAATGAATGGTATACACATTTCATCAAACAAAATATATCCAGATTAAATTTATATGTTATAGTTCTAATATCTGAACATATAGTATCTCCAAAAGCTCGACATCAGTTTAGTTTAGTTCAATGAGTAAATATAAAACTAAAGTTAGATAAATAAGCACCGTGATCAATACAGGCAGGATATTACATCTGTATCGCTATATATTTCAAGGGATACATCCTAGAATTTTAATCAAATACTTGCTGTCATATATATTTGTGATTTGTGTAAGCACATTAATTTCTATTTCATATATTCTAATGAGTGCTTATGTATAAAACTGTAGATTATTGACCTTCATTGTAATTATGGAGGAAGATGAAACAAACATGTGCTCGACATGGTGGTTCATTAGCAATATTAAATATCAAATAAAAATAATCATTTCTAGTTATCTTAGTAATTTGCAAATAGGTATAATAAAACGGCTTGGTTAAGATATATATCAGATGCGTGGATTTAGTTTTATCGTAAAAGAAACTGCCTACATGCATCGAATAGCCAGTATATCTACAGAATATCAACACGTCAATTGCAGACAGGATTTGACAGAAGTGAATCGTCTCAATTGGGCAGATGAGTCAGTCTCAGCTATTACAAAGAAAACAAAATTTTATGATACTCCATACGTATGCACATTCGCACATGAACACGCACACACGCATCAGCAAAAGTGACCTACATTTGATCACTGGATTTATTCAAAACTCCCTCAAATCACGCACCTAGTTAAATTATTGTCTTCAGAATATTCCTCGATGTAACTTAAGCTAAGCTGGTAATGATCACACCTTGTCAGCTCAAACAGGGCTGACCTTAGATGAACCAGGGCATAAAACACAAATCACTTCGTAAGGTATTCCTGCGAGATCCGAAATTCTTAACATTAACCATATGCTCCCAACCGAATATACATACATATATACACATAATACAATAATATATACACATAAAAAGAAATACTACTACTACTACTACTACTACTACTACTACTACTACTACTACTACTACTACTGCTGCTGCTGCTGCTGCTGCTGCTGCTGCTGCTGCTACTACTACTACTACTACTACTACTACTACTACTACTACTACTACTACTTATTATTATTATTATTATTATTATTATCAAGTGAGAGAAAAACATATGACATCAAAGTGACACTATTGTTCAAATATACGAAGCCCAATATAGTCATCATGACTACCTGTCTAATAAGGGTACACCAGGAACATGCATCACGACCATACGTGTGTGACATGGTGGTCTCATATCAAGATAACCAACGTATGGCTTTGCAGGTTAGAATTTTCTTCAGGTCGTGTAGCCCATCTCCCTCAAAAGGTCCCCAAATAAGATTTGTTTAAAGATAATGAACGAAATGCCCATGCTTCCAGATATAATTCCAGTTTCGACACAAGGTCAGCAGAGGAGAATAGATAAGCCTATTATCTCAACCTTAGCGCTCAACTGGTACTTATTTTTTTGACTCCCAAAAGGATGTCTACCAAGGCGGAATTTGAACTCAGAACGTAAACCCGGAAGAAATACTGCTAATGTTTTCGGTTCTGACTGCTCGATGCCCTTGGGTAACATAAAAAATATTTTCTACAATAGGCAAAAGGTTTGACATTTTAGGGGATAGGGGGCTGGTCGATTACATCGACCCCAGTACTCACTTGATACTTATTCTATCAACCTCGAAGGATGTAAGATAAAGTCAACTTCTGGAATTTGAACTCGGAACACAAAGCTGAAAGAAATGCCACTAAGCATTTTTCCGATGCGCTAACGATTTTGTCTGCTCGCCGCCTTTAGCAACTTAAAATAATGTCTCTGGAAAATTTCCGAAGGATACCGTTTGTGTTTGTAAGAAGAAAATATAGTTAAGTGCATGGTAAAATGCTTAGTAGTAAACCAAACATAACTGCAATAAGACAAATGCCATTTCTACTCAATCAAAATTACAATAAAACAAAAGTTAGTAATCAGTAAATAGTGAACAAAAAATTATTTTGCCACAAAATAAAGAAATGTATAGTTGGATTACAACTAGTAGGTTCGCAGTCATTTTTTGATTTTTAATTTGTTTTATTGTTTTTTAAATGTCTATATTGAAATCCAGGCTGTATAATTAAACACACATACATACAAACACACACACATACACACATGTATCATCTATGCCTATATCGCTCGCCATTCTATTTTCTCTTCCACCATATATTATAAGTTGACTATGAAAGAGTGATGCTAGAGCTGTGAAATCTTGCATGCATTCATTTCAGAATTACTTATTAATAACTACATTGTTTCTTTCCAGGTAAACTGACATCTCACTGTTCAAAAAAGTCTTTGAATGTAAGACTTTTAACGAAGACTTTAAAACTAGCAGCTATTTCTCTTGAAAATGGACAAGATTTAACATCGTAGTGTTATGAAGCTCCTGCAAATATAGCGTTTAGCACCCAAATGCATTCAGGCTGATATGGTTGCTACATTAGCAGATGACGCTCCAGCTCTATCAAAAATGCAAAAGTGGGCAGCTGAATTTAGGAGAGGAAAGAAGAGTCTTGAAGATAACCCAAGTGCTGGACGTTCATGAAAGTGCCCCACATGGCGATGGATGACAAGCGATTGACTATAAATCAAATAGCCAATGCTATTAGCATAAACTGTGAGAGAGTCGAGAATGTTCTGCACAAAAATCTTGGAATGACGAAGGTGGGTGCCACGTCTTCTGACAGCCGATCAAAAGATTCCCTTCAACGTTTCCTAACCCAGGATGAGTGTTGGCTTCATCACTTTGAGCGAGAGATAAAGAGACAATCCATGCAGTGGGAACACCTCTCTTCACTTGCTCCAAAGAAGGCCAAGTTCGTTTCATCTGCAGGGAAGATGATGGTCTCAGTTTTGGGGGATGTAAAATGCGTTGTTTTAATGACTATCTTTAAAAGGGCCACGTCACCAATGGAGAGTACTATGCTGAGGCAGTTACAAAAGACTATCAAGATCAAAAGCCTAGGGAAACTGACGAAAGGGGGTCTTGTTTCATCAGGACAATGCTCTAGCACACAAGACTTTGGTTTCAATGGCTGCTGTGCTTGAAAGTGGCTGAAGCTTTGAACTGGATAATCCCCCTCCCTATTCTCCCGATGTGCCCCATTTGACTGTCATCTGTTTCTTAACATGAAAATGACTTGGCTGGACGGCAGTGATGATGACGTCATATCTGCTATTGACGGTTTTTTAACCAAGAAGATAAAAGCTTGTTCACCAATGGGATCCGAGCACTGCAGCACAGATGGAATAATTGTATGGACCATAAGGGGGACTATGTTGAAAAATAAGCCTAATTTGGTCACATTCCATAAGAGTATCTTAGCCAGCCTGTGAACTTTTCACCAGGCCCTCGTAACTGTAGTATGATTCCAGTGTAACTTAGGACGTCACTGAACATATCTCACGCTCTCATAACTCCCTACCTCAACCCTCTGTCTCTTATCTTTATTAACTTAGTGCTCACACCCACCTCGAGGCACACATACACACACACATACACATACACACACGCACACATACTTATATGAGATCATATCAGACCTGATTATACCCCTTACACTTTACATTTACCCCCTTCTGTTATTTCTTCCTCCTCTCTCGTCTTTCTGGTATCGATATCATTCAATCCCACTGTTGTTTATCTCTGTTACTGTCCATCACTCTGTCACTTCTGCCACCTTCACATCCAAGTTAACTGCTTCTGACATTTAATACATGCACTAATCTGTAATTAGTGTTTTTTTTTTCTGTTCGGTTTCATAGTTTCATTACCCTAAGTGTTACCTACTTTCCAATATCTCGGGATACAAAACAACTCCACTTGCATTGATGGCATTGTAAATTTGCTCAAGTTACTTGCGAAGACCTTTTAGTCTTGTCGAGAACATCACAACCTCCAAAGTGTTTTCTTTCCCTTGGATAAGTGGTGTGGAGAGGGGAGGCTGGTATGCATGGGCGACTGCTGGTCTTCTATAAACTACCTTGCCCAGACTTGTGCCTGGGAGGGTAACTTTCTAGGTGCAATCCCATAGTCATTCATGACCGAAGGGGGTCTTTACTTTATATATATGTATGTATAAACAAAACAAAAAACAGTCTTTTCGGTGAAGATTTAAACTGAGAACTGTAAAGTACGAAATAAATACTACATCATTGAAGCCATAATTCTTAGAAGACTAACCTTAATTAGAAAGTTATTTTTGTTCTCGCAATCTAAATAAATGATTAACAATATTTAGTTTTAAGTAAAAACAGCCACATAAATAATTTAGATTAACTTTCCAAATTAAAGATAAAAAGTAAATATTTACAATACGTAGTATATTGTTTTATAGAAAACACCTGAGAAAAAAAAAGGAAACAATTATTGAATACGAGATAGTTGCACGACCGACAAAGACTAGTGGCCAATCTTTTGTAGATCACACACAATCACCTTATAAATGGACAGTGGATAATTTAGTTAGAATAAACAAAATGTGATATATATATGCATGTATATACATATATATGTATATACGTTACATATATATGTATATACGTTACTGTATATATATATATATATATTATATATATATATATATATATATATATATATATATATATGTATGTATGTATATATAATATATATATATATATATATATATATATGTATGTATGTATGTGTGTATGTATGTATCTATCCATCTACATATATATATATATATATATATATATATATATATATATGTATGTATATATATATACGTACATACACACACACACACACACACATATGTATATATATATACGTATGGTTTGTAGCTACTGCAACATGGCTGATCCCTACAGAACTACGTTACTACCATTTTTTAACCTCAGGACATCTCCAGCTGGTTATCGATACAACCTGTATCCGATATATTGCGAGCAGAGATGTGAGCCACCACCATCTAGCTGTGACAAGTATGTCCCTTTGCCTGTACTGAACACCTGTCTGTTAGACATAGCAGTTAGTTCGTCCTAGCTCGCAATATAGAAAAAGACAAGCGGCATTCAGCCGCTGATTTGGCGATAAGCAATGCTGCTAGTTCTTAAATCTCTATGAGATGTAAGTAGTAACAATACAGAAAAGTAATGTTTGTTTCCACTGCAACATGGCTGTTCCCTACGGCACTACGTAACAGCCACTTTTTAACCCAAGGGGGACATCTCCAGCTGGTTAACGACACAACCTGTATCCGATATACTGAAAGCAGGGGAGCGAACCTCTATCATCTAGCGATAACAAGACCAAGTATACCAGTCCGGTTTCAGGGTATTTTTCTTCGTAAGTACTGGAAACCTGTCTGCTAGACTTGGTAGTCAGTTCGGCCTAGCTCACAACATAGAAAATAAGCGACGGGGTTAAAACATGGTGGTAACGTAATTCTGTACGGAATAGCTATGTTGCAGTGACAACAAAAATTGTTCACAGATTCATCTAAAATAAATTTAAAATATGGCTACTGAGATCCGAAAGAACGTGTGTGGCCGAAAATTAGATTCTGGTTAGAAAACATAAAGTACACACGTCCATCAGTGGAACTAATGCTATATATGATAAAGGATTTGCATTCTCATAAGCACAGTCATAGACCTACACAAATTAAAACAACAGCGAGGAAATGAAAAACCTATGCGGTCACACGATGTCTAAAAACAGCAACCAAATCTCCGTGAAATTCTAGATCTATTGCTTGGAGATAAAGGTGGCGTGGTTACAACTTGAATATAAAGATTAGTATTGCCCCATATTAATCGAACTAGAGCTAAGCAGTAGTTGTAACATGAAGCAAAATGCTAACAAAAACTACAACAGCAATATTTTATATCATAATTAGTAATGCACTCCATGTTATTTTCAAAAATCATAAATAATGCAACGATTATCAGATAATTGTGGACTCAAACATTTCGATATATCAAAAATTTTCAATTGCCAGGCAATTTTCTGTTAGTCCTTATCACGTTAATTATTTATGAAATATAAAATATTAGTTTTCGATTATCTCAGTGAATTAGGTGATTGATTCGTGAATTCAAATTTGCTGCAACAGTATTGTATTAATGCAATATCAAGTGCTTATTTCTAGAATGCTTAAATCTACGCAGATATGGAGAAATATATTGAATGTATTTCATGGAAAGTAAGCCGTGAAACGCTAGTTTCACATTCGAGGGAGTAATGTACTCTCTTTAATACGTAAATGCATTCCTTATACTCATACTGATGAAGATAAATGGAAGTTAGCTAGATAGATGGTAATAGAATGTTAAATTCAAAATTAGAAATAATTTATAAAACCGTAAATTTGAATTTTTTCCGTTTGATTGAAGGAACAGCAACACTGAAGGATTGCATCCAGCCAGATCAGCTACCATAAATCTAATAATGATTTTGCTCTACTCTTACAGCTTTATGTAAGAGCAGAAGATTTTTTTTTTCTCAATGCATTTAAACACCCAGAACAGGTGTTTATATCACACAGGAAATAGCTTTTCCATCCACAGTGAAATTTTTATTGGACATTGGGTAATGTTATTAAAAAATATGCAGATAAATAAATATATTACACATTTAAATGTTATACAGCTTTCACTCCATAAAGCAAATTCGTACTTCCCAATAACTATTGTTCAAGCGATATATTATTTTGGGACGGTAATTTGCATCGCATATTTTTCATAAATGTTTGGACCTATAATAAGGAAATATTGAATGGATTTCAAGGAGAGAAAACAAATTTCTCAAGTAGGGCGTTTCTGAAGTAATAGATCAGAATAGAGTTTGTAAACTTTATATTCTTCACTGTTATAAATGCTCTAATGTAGGAGATTAATCTTCTTAAAATGATGTTTGAAGTAAACTTGTTTCGAGGTTTAAGTGATAATTTCTGAAATAGTTTAAAAGGAAAAATAAGGTGATACGCTATAGTTAATCTTTGAGGTCTTTTGAAAAGTTGAGAATGTTCAACGTTAGAACATTTATCGGTTTACTCAGTATTAGCAAATGAATTTGGGCTCTGGATATGATCGAACGTGAGGTGGATAGGGGTTATGAAGGAGATTTGTGAGTCAGCAGGGGTTGGGTCACATTGGATAGTACAGAAGCTGGCTAAACATTGAGGAAGGTACTAAATGCAACATCCATATTAAGATGCAGCCAGATATGAAACACTTAAATAACCAAACCATGAGGGAGATTTGGTGTATTGGTAACGATCCTTCGGTGTTGACGGCAAAGGACTTCGCTTTTGATATTTGGTTTTGATTTAATTGGATGAAGTATTGCTCGTGTTTGTCATGTATCTATTTCATAGCATACCAGATTATTTGGTTTTATGAAAAATAAATGATTTGGTTCGATCTCGATAGCTAAATCGATCATGCTTTTGATTATATAAGAAATCTTCTTTCATGTGCGTGGCATATAGTGTCCTACATCAATCACCCATAAATTCATTGATTTTCTTTCTTATTGTAATCAACGAGTGGATTTTAATAATTGTGTTTTGAAAGAAGAATTGATGATGATTAATATTTAATTATTGTCGCTTATAAATAAAGCACTGGAATCAAGGCTTTCAGGAAACAACGAGAAGTTGTAAGTTGAATATCAGTTTAAGGTGACTTTCAAAATAAACGAAGGAGTTTCGGCACGGCCTCTCAACCTGCTAGCAGTAGCAGAAAATTTTTCCTCAAACTCACCCTATCGAATCAGAAATGCGAATATTACGTCAGATAATGTAGTCAAAGATACCCTTGAAAATACGTAATGGTCACGGCTGGAATGCTTTTGATTATAGGTATGTTTCATTTCCATTACCCAAAATAGTCACAATCACTCTCATGGTTACACATATTTATATAAGCCACAGAAACTGATGTTATACACTCTATACAACAGTTGACAGTTTAAATAGTTTGAATATTTTCAGAAAAATGAACAGAGGAGAAATAGATAACAATTTCTGTTATATAGCTTAAATTTTTGTTGAAAGCGATGAACAATATGATTTTGCCACTTGTGATTTCAACCCGGGTATTCATAGAAACGATTCTTTCTTATGAATTACAGAATTATTCTCCATAACTTTATTATCAACGGTTCTTTCACTAGATTATTATATTGCAGTTATAAGTGAGGTTAATTGACCAATTGTACTACGCCTATTAGGTTTCTATAAAGTTATGATGATTTCCCAATTAAAGAAATCTGCAGTTAAAGGAAAATATAAAATATCGCCTTGTTAGTACGCCTCGTGGTACAGTGAATGCTAAAACGCTGTATCATTGTCGGTAACATGAACAACTACTAGGGTCGCCACCGTCGCAACTTTCATCAAATCAATCACTACTACTACTACTACTACTACTACTACTACTACTACTACTATACTACTACTACTACTACTACTACTACTACTAATAATAATAATACTATAAGAACAACAACAATGGCAGCGACAACAATCACAACGAAAATTAATCAAATGTGTTGCCAAGAAAAGCGTAATTTTATTTGATGATATCAACCAATCCAATAATTAACGACTAGATTGGAAATTTAGCTACAAAGAATATCTGTAAAAAAAAATATTTCGAATATTATTGTAATGAAAGTAAGTTCACATAAAATTGTAGAAATCATAAGCAGCGAATGTGGTTTCTAGCTAGCTATAGTGTTAACAATAATGAAAAGTAATTAATCATCTCAATTGCTAATGTAAACAAATGAAAGAAACACAAAGAAGAGACAAAAGACGTTAGGCTCGTGACTTAAATAATCTAAGTTTATGAAATAATCTGTTGAAGTGAATGTCAGTTTTCTTGTTAAATAATTAAATGACGTACAACATCAACTAGCATCTTGCTACTATATTTACCATGTCATACATATTCTAATCTTTTCGGCCGAATGATTTTAATTAAGTAGAAAATAAAATAAATTTAATTTTAATAATTAAGTTCAAAGTAAACACAACGTTAATATATTTTCATATCTTCTCTAGTTAAATTAAAATTCACGAGAAAATAAATCAAAAGCGCTATAAGCAGGAATATTTCTGGAGTAATTCAGCAAAATATTTGAAAAACAAATCTGCCTTCAATATTTGCTTTGGTTTAATTTATAATAAGTTCAAGGAAATTGGTTTCCTTTTTTGTCATTTTCCACAGCAGCTTCAGAAAAATCGTTTGCAAGTTGTTTTCTGAAATTATTATTCGATATTCTTTAAGATTCAACAGGAATAAATAAACATCTACATTTTTTTCTAACTGATATTCAAAATCAGATAATCAAATCGTGTCAATAAAGGAGTATAATATAGTATCAAGAAAGGGATGGAATTTTAAATTAAATTTTTGTGCCTCTTTCTCACTGTCCCTCCCACTCTTTCTGCCTATGTACGTTTGTGAGCTTTTGCATATATGAATATATGCACGTATGCATTATGTATTCATATACACGTGTCTATGCATATACCCCCCTCTCTCTCTGTATATATATATATATACACAAAAATACATCTGCACGTGCATAAATATATTCTCACATTCATACATTCTTATATATGTGTATATATATATATGTATGTATGTATATTTATAAATACCTTATACATATACTTATGTGTATACGCGATATATGTCCTCGTGTGTTTATGCATTAAAATTCGGTTAAATTGAATTATATATTTCTAGTATTCGAAGCCAGATTTATTGTTCGGCTTCCCAAAATAAACGTCGTATGTATGCATTTATGTATGTATACATAAATGTATATATGTGTAATATTTGTGTGTATATCTATATATGTGTGTGTGTGTTTGTATATATATACGTATATATATATATGTATATGTATATATATATATATATATATATATATATATATATATACATGATATATATATATATATATATATATTTATGTATATGCATATGTAATATATACATATATATATATGATATATATATATATATATATATATATATTTATTTATGTATATGTATATGTATATATATATATATATATATATATATACATGATATATATATATATATATATATGTATGTATGTATGTATATGTATAAACGAAACAAGAAGACTGTTGATGAGGCTTATTTGCTCGCATAGATGCAGTTGTCACATATTAGATAATTGGATCCTATAAAAACCCAAGTGGAATTTTTGAAATTAAATCACCATTATTTATTACGTGAAATCAATGGAAGAAATACCAAACTTAGATGAAATGCCCGGGACGGGAATTTGTTGATACTCATATATAAAGTCTGATATTCGCTCTTTTTCTGTTCTGATTTCAAATCTTAGAAGTTCTCTTTCGTTAAAATAAAGCTATGGTCATATTGCCACGAAAACAATCAACACCGATGAAAGTTAACCAAAAGAAAGGCTTATTAAGTCGATTAATGTATTTTGAAAATATACTTTTAACAAAATACACGCTTCGAAATTATGTTATACATATTGCCATCCTCTTTCTTGGATAACAATATCGACACAAATTCGCACGTCTTCAGATACTGTTAACATAGGCTCACTTGAAACAATTTTTGACTACCACCAAAATAACAACAACAACAACAACAACATAAACAACAACAACAACATAAACAACATAAACAACAACAACAAAAACAACAACAACAACAACAACAACAACAACAACAACAACAACAATAATAATAATAATCTAGGTAAAAATACAGGGCGCTGAAAAGGTAGTATAATATTGAAAGAAAGAGCCTCAAAGTAGTAATGGAGGAACTGAAACAGCGCTTCGTTGCAAAGAAAGCAAAGATGGTAAGATACGACCAAAGAACGAAGGGTTACCACCAGAATAGGCTATTCAGAATAGATCAGAATAGATTCTATAAACAAATAAATAGAGAGTGTACAGATGAAAATTTGATACCGGATAACATTGAAAGTCAAAGATTTTGGAGTGACATCCGGAGCAAAGGCAAGGAGCACAAGAAAGATACTGAATGGTTGTAAGAACTGAAACAAATAGTAGTCTATCCAAAACGGGCAGACCTAGTCATTTCAGTAAGGGAAGTGAAGAAAATCAGCAAAATAATGAGCAACTGGAAGGCCCTGGGACCAGATGGAATTTAAGGCTACTGGATCAAAAGATTTGGTGAATGTCATGCACGAATAGCTGCGCAACGCAACACCTTGTTAAATACCGACCAAGTAATATCAGAGTGGTTGACATTGGGTAGGGCAGTGCTGTGCCTGAAAAACATCGAAAATGGCAATACGGCAGACAATTACAGGCCGATGTCCTGTTTGCCACGGAGTCTCTAATCTGTGCTGCCCAAGAGCAAGCGCTAAGAACGCACTACATAAAAAACAGAATAGACAACACATCAGAAAGTGCTAAGTGCAGAATCTGTGGAAATTATTGACTGGAATACTCGCAGAGTCAATGTACGAACATCTGGAAAAAATGGAGTCCTGCCACATGAGTAGAAGGGTTGCAAGCGTAAGTGTAGAGGTACTAAGGATCAACTTCTGATAGAGAAAACTGTACTTAGAGACTGCAAGAGGAGGAAAAGTAACTTAGCTATGTCATGGATCGACTATCGTAAGGCGTACGATATGATCCCACATTCTTGGATTATGGAGTTTATGAACAATTTTGGTATCGCAACGAATGTTGAGCGATTACTTGGAAAAAGTATGGCGAATTGAAGGACGGAACTGACAGCATACGGAAGAAGTTTAGGAACATCTTCCAAGGGGACTGCCTGTCCCCACTGATATTTGTACTGTGCTTGATACCGCTAACACTGATTCAAAATCCGCCAACAAAAAATCAACCATTTGTTATTCATAGATGACCTCAAACTTTATGGTAAATATGAAGCCCAAATGAGTTCATTCGTTGATACGGTGTATACTTTCAGTGCTGATATCAGAATGGAGTTCGGACTGAGAAAGTGCGGTGTATTAGTCATGAAGAGAGACAAAACCACATGTATGGGCGGGCTAACGATACCGTCGGGGGAGGTTATGATACAGGTAGAAGAGACAGGCTATAAGTACTTGGGGATTTTGGAAATGGATAAATTGATGAACCCAAAAAGTAACACAGACAGACTTTATGTACCAAGAAAAAGAGGGGGAAGAGGACTTATTGGATGCGACTACAGCATTAGAGCAGAAGGAAACAACATAGTATGGTATGTAAAAAATGCCACAGAACCGCTATTATTAGAAGTAGGAAGGTCAGGCTTGTGTAGGATGAAGGATTGCAAAGATAAAGCACTGTACAAGCAATTGAAAACGAATGAAACTGAAAATAGGTGGGTAAAGAAAAGAATACATGATGAATTTCATAGGGATGCTGAAAATAAGACAGACAGAGAAAAAAGATGGCTGTGAATGACTAAAATTTAAAACGGAACACGGAGTCTTTAATCTGTGCTGCCCAAGAGCAAGCGCTAAGAACGCACTACATAAAATACAGAATAGACAACACATCAGAAAGTGATAAGTGCAGAATCTGTGGACAAAACTGTGAAACCGTATGGCATATTACCAGCCAATGTACGCCACTAGTCCAGAAGGAATATAAGAGACGCCACGACAATATAGCCAGGCTTGTCCATTGGACACTTTGCAACAAGTATGAACTTGACAGAGCAAAAATTTGGTACGCCACAAACCTGAAGGCATCATCAAAAATAGAAATGCAAAGATCCTATGGTATTTTATGATATAGTTCGACCATGAGATAGAGGATAGGAAGCCGGACATAGTCTTAATTGAGAAAGAATACAAACTATGCTGGATCATAGACATAGCATGCCCAGCTGACAACAAGGTATGCAATAAGGACAACAGGAAAGTCGAGAGATATGACAAGTTAGCTTGGGAGGTTAAGCCGTTGTGGTCCATAAAAACGGTAGCAGTAGTACCAATAATTGTCGGAGCCCTGGGAACAATGAGCAAAATTTTTCGAGAAGTAGTGGAACAAATAGAGGTTGCAATAAGGGTGGAGGACTTGCAGAAAACAGCACTGCTTGGAACCGCTCGAATACTCCGGAAGGTACTCGAAAAATAATAGGTGTTACCTTAGTTCACTGATAATGAACAGCTAACACTGTAGTACATCTCCAGCGTTAGAAGCTGTGCAAAGGTGGTAACAACAACAACAACGACGACGATGATGATGATGATAATAATAATAATAATAATAATAATAATAATAATAATAATAATAATAATAATAATAATCTGATGCTTATTGACTATTTACAGTAAAATTCGCTGAGCACTTGATACACCATCTTTGCTGATTATCAAACAATATATTTGTGAATCATAGACAAATCTTTAATTCTGTACGAAAAATTTCATATTTCTTATTTGCAAGTATTTAGGGCAATGGATTAGCAAAATCGTTTGAGTATCGAACAAAATGCTTTGTTATATGTGTTCCTGTTCTTTAAGTTCTGAAACCAAATCTGAACGAGCTCAACTTTACTCCTGGCGGTTGATAAAATATAGTACTTGTCAGGTATCGACTTGTTCGAACCAATGCAACTCTTCCTCGCTAGTTCTCTCGATCTTCCATAACAGTCTTCATATTAACTTGATATGCAGTCTCCCACAATTGATCACTATATGTTCTTCTTAGTCTACCGATAGCCAAATGTCTATGCGTGGGTTTCCATAGAAAGAGATAGCATGATAATTCACTCTTGCTTCTCAAGCAGCCTCCCCTCAAAAGTACTGGTTTTGTGCTTAAATCAGAAACCATTATTTGAAAGTTGATAAATGAAATAAAACTGAATTATTAAAGAAGTTCCTCTTGAAGCAAAACTTTAGTTACATCCTTCATGGATATGTAAGGTGTAATTTTTTGGGTTACATTCTTCGTGGATATAGAAATTATATAATTTTTGAGAGAACAAATGGAGCTTATTCCGATTTTGCAAATATGTAATGAAGATGGAGAAGGGAATTATGCTAGAATTAATGTTCATATCTATTTATTTTCGCGAGGGATCGTATGCAAGTTTTAGAGATATAAACATGGATGGAAAATTATATTACGAATACATGTAATGAAGAACACATTCAAAGTAAAAATACTGCTTATTTGTGAATTATTCATTTAAAATAAAATCTCAAAGTCACTACTAATGGCTGCACCTCACATTCACTCATGACCTAGCACTCTCAGTTTTATATAGAAAACAAGAACAAAACGAAACAAAGGAAAATAAAGAAGAGACAAGAAATACTATAGATGTGTCTTCCTCTTTAGGTCTAGAAAATACCCTAGCCGAGAACAGAAACTGTATCTCTAAACATAAATAATATTTACAATTGGATAGTATTACTGCCACTGGTATGGTGTTGCTGCTACATACTCAAACATACTTGATCACATCTATAGGAAACCCATTCGATTATGCAGCATCGCGTATTCCTACTTCTAGACTGTAGGTCTCATTCTGGAACTTACAGAATTATTAAATAGCAAATAAGTTATATATCTAAGCTATTCTGTATTTCTTTTCTGTTTAATATTTTCAAAGATATTTACAACTCAATGAAGCATTATACATATATATATATACATATATATATATATATATATATATATATATATATATATATATATATATATATATATATATATATATATATTTATGTATATATCTATATGTATGCGTGTGTATACACACATTATCTATCTATGTATCTATCTACCTATATATAGATATATACATATGTATATACTCATACATACATATATACATATATATATATGCATGTATGTATGTATGTATATATATAGATAGATAGAGATAGATATAGATAGATAGATAGCTAACACATATACGGAAAAAGCAATCTCTAACTTTCAATTGGAAATTCCTAGTTTCGGAAAGATATCTAAAGAAAGAGATTTATTCCTTCTGAGATAAATTTGGTGAAACAGATTGAGAGAAATACTTGCATTACATACGCTTTCAAAAGATGTTAGTGAAATCTAATGCAAGAGTATAGGTGAAAGAAGACAATAATTTCTATCTATCTATCTATCTATCTATCTATCTATCTATCTATCTATCTATCTATCTATCTATCTATCTATCTATCTATCTATCTATCTATCTATCTATCTATCTATCTATCTATCTATCTATCTATCTATCTATCTATCTATCTATCTATCTATCTATCTATCTATCTATCTATCTATCTATCTATCTATCTATCTATCTATCTATTCTGATAAATAAACCTCCTCATCAAATATATGTTATGAATACATGCAATATATGTTACACGTCCCGTAGTCAATTCAAAACAACCAAAATAGTGGAAAGTAATACATGATACATTTTTTGAACGAGCAATGAGAAAAAAACATATATGCTAAAAATAAGAGCAAAAAGTAGAAAGCCAGCAAAATAAGTAGAATGTCCAAGAAAGCTAATTTTTGCTGGCTATCATGAATGAAAAATTGCATTTTCATTTCCCAGTGTTCGACAGTAATATTGAAGATGCCACTTTAGACACAATCAGTCTTATATAGCTGAAATAAAATTCTTTCACCGAATATGTTATGCAGATTGCATTGAATCACTTGATATAATCTTGCTAACATTTTTTATAAAGAAAAAGTTTCTTTTTTATTTTGTTTTCTTGTTGTTAGCGATCATTATCAAAATCTGTATGTGCCCCTCAGGCGACAATTTCATTTACGCACGTACAATTTTGCGCATAAAGTTATCCTTGGAATTAGGATATAATATATATATATATATATATATATATATATGTGTGTGTGTGTGTGTGTGTGTGAGTGTGTGTGTTTGTGTGTATGTATATATATATGTGTGTGTGTATGTATATATGTATGTATATGTATATGTATATATATATATATATGTATAACTGCTGAATGGCTACCACGTATTTGGGTTTGATTTGAGGCAATTATATTGTATTTGATTCCACCTTATATTTGTTACAATAGACTTAGAGTTTTCCTTCTTTTATGTATTTACCTGCGAATAAATTGGCGACTCTTTATTACGTACTTGTTTTGAAAGGATCTTACACACTTTATGAAATAGAGACCCACACAAAAATCCTGTAACTTCAGGGAAGAGTTCAAATGCAGTGTTTGTTATTGTGTGATCGAAACATAAACTGAGCTGCGAAAACAAGAAACAAAGTAGCATGTATATATATATATATATATATATATATATATATATATATATATATATATATATATATATATATATATATATATATATATATATATATATGTATGTATAGGATTAGAATTCAACATGAAATGATGATATGAAAACACAGACGACCACTCATATACACGAGCATAAATCATTTATAAACGTTATATTTAGCATAATAGTTATATGTGCTGAAATATAGATTACAGGACAAATTTCGATTTGTTAGTTTTCTAAAGAATATTATATTACATCGGAATAATAAATGATATATTCTAGTAAATATAAAGTCATGGTTTACCTAGAAACTTACAATTAACAAAATACTGAATGAACTTTAACAATAGATGGTTAGTTGCAGTTGAGTCACGTTCTGTTCTCAATTTACGTTCAACTGTTTCTCATACCATTTCTAATTTAACCTTGACCATATTACCCTCATAAAATATAAAAATTACTATTTCTCCAACCACATGGTTCCGAGTTCCGTCCCACTGTGAGCACCTTGTGCAAGAGTCTTCTACTATAGCCTCAAGCCCACCAGGGCCTTGATACACGGAAAATGGAAGAAGCCCGTCGTATATATATATAAAAGAGATTTTGTGTGTGTGCGTATGTGTGTGTGTGTGTGTGTGTGTGTGTGTGTGTGTGTGTCTCTGTGTGTATGTGTGTGCGTGTGTTCCTTATGCATGCGAAAACTGAGTTGCCGATTTTGACGTATGGGGTATCAGAAGATTCGATAATCTTTCGGTTACCAAATTGACTGTATTTTCATTTACATATTTTCTATGTTATCTCAATAACCAGCTATATTTATTTTAAAGATATTGCTCTACAATGACCAGGTTTCATTACAAAGTGAACATCATTTCACACTTTCAATTTGGACCAAAACTACAGTGTTGCAAAACGATAGTGACGATGTGTGAATAATGGAAGTAACGTTTCTCCGAATTATTCACATCTGTACTATAAAAAAGAAAGCTGCATATATGTATATATATATATATAAAGTGTACCACATAAACTATGTTTTTAGCACGACAACTCTTTTTTTTCAAGTAAAATAACTTCGGAAACGAGGTCAGATCGCACGATTTTGAGGTCATTTTTCAGGCAATATTTTCATTGGCTTCTAATGTTTTTAATTTTCATCCGGTGTTTGACGTATACGTATAATTCTACTCAGACAAATATTTCTGAAAATGTACACATATATATCGTATTAGAATAAGCCACAACCACAAAAGTTTCATTAAAAGACACTCGTTTTCCTATGTTATGAGGAAATACAATCACATGCACACTCACACATGCACACTCACATGCACACTCACACATACAAAAAAGATGCATGCATATCTATTTATGTACGTGTATATGAAAGGTAACGTTTATTTGTGTGTGTGTGAGAGAGAGAGAGAGAGAAAGTGAGTACCACTTACGCATACATGCATAAAATACGTACATGATAACACAAACATCTCTCTCTCTCTATCTATCTCCCTCACTGTCTCTCTCCCTCACTGTCTCTCTTTCTACTCCCTCTCTCTCTACTCACTCTCTTTCTCTCCCTCACACACACGCACACACAAACACGTCCACTTCATATGCACGTGCATACATTTTTCACTTTCTCCTCTCTTTCACTTTCTGCTCTCATTTCAAAGCAAATTTCGCCTTTTTATTTTCTCCTCTTTTCAAAGTACAAATAAATAAAACACGTTTACAAATTATGTTTTTTCTTGCTATGTGCACGCGCAAAATTACAGCTCAAATCCAGTTGAAATGACCTTTTACTGTTCTGCAATTCATGTTTGTGATGAGCGTATTTAAAAACCTTATCTTCGATATAAACGTAAAAGGAAGTTTCTCCAGAAACCCTGTCCTTTACTTGTTGTTTCTAGCATGTCCGAGGTGACAATCCCCACCACCTTATTTTTTTCGAATTTTTTTTTCCGATTCCTATATTTTTGATACAGGGGATGAGTATTTCGCCTAAAAACACGCTCTCAATATTTTAATTTTCTCCATCCCCATCCCAATTACTTCATTTTTAAAATTCTATTCCCAATTTTTTTCTTGGTAATCAACGGAGAAAAAAACCCAGAGATTACGAATATTTAAGAATTTTCTTCTTCCTTGTTTCTTAAAGCAACACTAAAATCTCCTTCCCACACATCCACCCATCACCTCACCATTTTCAAAAAGCTACAAACTCCCAATGTTTCACTTTTAGTTTTTTTAGAAAGCGGGGAAGTTTCTTCAGAAATAAGTGAAAAATTACCAAAATTGAATTTTTAAAACCATTTCTAACATGTGCATTCTGTGAAACAACTAACACAATAAACTTCACATATCGCTTTCTTGCCTTTACGGTAATCAAAATGCAAAATATGGCGAAATTATTTGTTTTTGCACTCCATGTTAAAATTGACACTGAACTAAGAGTTGTAAACAAAATTACACGCAATTTGCTTCTAAAGTAAGCTAAGAGTAACGGCTGAAAAATGTTTGTAAGAAAAAAATCATAAGATTCACAAAAGTCATTAAAAATATCGTAACTCTTTGCAAAGAACGAAATTACTTTCTTGCCAACCCAGTTGCAACTGTCGCGACCCAGCATCCTGTTCATTTGACCAACGATGTATGACTAAATCTATTATATATGAGGCAGAAGTTACAGCAACCCTAAATAATAATACAACAGATAAGAAGACCTATATAGGATTATGTGAAGGTGACTTTAAAAATCGCTATACCAATCACATAGCTTCCTTCCGGCATAGGGACAAAAGTAAAGCTACTAAATTGGCTAGCTACGTATGGACATTGAAAGATAACGAAACACCGCATCTGATTAAATGAGAAGTAATTGAAAAATCCATACCTTATGTGACTGGATCGAACAAATGTAGACTTTGTTTGGCTGAAAGAGCGCAAATACTGTTCAGATCTAACATCCCTAGATCTCTATTGAACTATGGGTCAGAAATTTTCAGTGGTTGCATGCATGTGTATAAATATATTTTAAAGAATTGGAAAATTCCGCCTGTTCCTGACTGACTGATATCTTTCCAGCCTTAACGTTTAAGGTCTAAGGAGGATAGCTCTTTTAGCTTTTTACTTTTTATTTTTTATTTTTGACATTTTAGTTTTTGATTTTCGTTTTCCGTTGTTTACGTTTGTTTTCCGTTGTCTGCGTTTTTTATATGCTGCCTTCTCAGTTTTTTCGCGTTTCTTCTAGTATTCAATTTCTTTATTTCGTTATGATATGTGGTTTGCGCCTGAAGAATATGTTTGAGTTTCTTCAATATATGAAAATATTAGTAACGCTTTAATACATGTATTGTGACCTTTAAATAAATATTTATCGCTCACCAGATGCAGTACTTTTTTGTTGAATTCTCTATCACGGATCAGTATATTACACACACACACATATTTGTGTATATATATATATATATGCACATACATATATATATATGCATATATATACATATATATGCATATATATACATATATATGCACATACATATATATACATATATATGTACGAATTATTCTATTTCTTGCTGTGTGCATGCGCAAAATTACAACTCAAATCCAATTGAAATGACCTTTTTCTGTTCTGTAATTGGTGTTTGTGTTGAGCACACGCACACACGCACACACACATACACACACATACATATATGTGCGTGTATGTGTATGTATGTGCTCGCGTGTGTGTCTTTGTACCTTTGTTTGTCCCCTACCACTGCTTGATAACCGGTGTTGGTGTGTTTGCATCCCTGTAGCTTAGCGGCTTGGAAAAGTAACCGACAGAATAAGCACCAGGATTAAAAAAAATTGAGATTGATTCGTTCGATGAAAAATGTTCTAAGGTAGTGCCCCAGCCTGGTTCCAGTCAAATAAATGAAACAAGAATAAAAGAGTAAAAGAATATACATACATACATACATACAGGTGTGTGGGCGTGTGTATGTATATAAAGGAGAGAGAAGGAGAGAAGCAGGCAGAGATAAAATGACTAAATGAAAGAGAAATTCATAACTTTGCTGATTATCCTATACAGAGTAGTATGAGACTGAGTCGACCACAATATAAATATATATATAGGTGAAATATACATTAGAGATACTTTGCCTTCCGCAGCAACTGAAGGCTTTTTCAAGCTCTCCTAAATTCACTGCAATGCTGGAAACCCTTCCGTATCGTGAACAGGTACCTCAGGGCCACAAACGTTTCACCCCTTAGCCAGTATACCACTGAGTGGGGATGCATGGACTCTATTAGTCTTCACTTGTGGAAAGGTTCCAGAAGGGCCTCTTACCAACTACAGTCACATTGAGCTTGTTTCAGCTACGCTTCCGGTCTTTTTGCTGGTTTTGTTCCTTTGTCTGACTTACAGATCTATATCCTATTGAAAAAGCGTACTGATGCAGCTCGAAAACTGCGGCAGCTGGCCTCAATGAGGAATGAGTCCATATGCCATCCCTTGACATAATACACATTACATGTCTCTCGCTTTATCTCTCTCCCTGTATATATATATATATATATATATATATATATATATATAATATATATATATATTATATATATATATATATAGAATGGTTGTATACTGTCAATCTAACATGAACGTGACAGTAGGGGGTACACCACCGCTGTTTAGCCCTAGGAAGCATCGACATCTCCTGATGGCTTTGACACATTTTTCCCGTGTCCTTATATAAAAAAAATGTGTCAAAGCCATCAGGAGGCGTCGATGCTTCCTAGGGCTAAACTGCGGTGGTATACTCCCTACTGTCACGTTCGTGTTAGATTGACAGTATACACCCATTCTATCGCCCCACCACCGTACATATCTCTACGAGAGATTTAGAAATTTAGTATTTCTGATATATATATATATATATATATATATATATATATATATATATATATATATCCTGTAAAGATTATGTATTTGCATTGTAGATGTATACTACTTGAGAAACGTATAAGCAAAGGCAATAGAACAAATTATGTATCGGTATAAAATGTTAAATATTTATGAGTATATTGTTTAAATAAGTGATTGCTTATTCTTTTTCATAAAATATCCAGCAAGGAAGTCTTGTATCATATCCTTCAATTTAATAATCTAATATTTCTATAACAATTTCTTCTTTTTAAAACAATTTATTTGAAGCGCCTATTTCTCAATATTCAAACTGAATATTTTCTATATAACAGGAATAATATGTTTCTGCATTTCATTGCGTTTATTTAATATAAATATACAATAATTTTTAAATGATATTGATATTAGATAAAACTCATACTATTGGTATAAATAATTATATAATTTAGAAATCTCATACGCTTTGTTTCAATGTTATCTAATCACAAACGTAGCATTAAAGCTTATTTTCATGCAATTAAACATGTATTGAATTTATAAAATAAAAGGGATTCGAGAAATGGCCTACGCTGTAATTTGCGATGTTCATTCTTGAAATATAGCTATTTTTCAATATACAAAGTAACTGAAAATATTGTTTCAAAATCCGTATTATATACTGCTATTACCTCTCCTATAACGCTTTTAATATAAAGGTTTACACTATCCAGTGAAGGTGCTGTGTTCCTAAGAAGTTCGCTTTGCAAGCAGATACTCTCATGTTCACTTCCACAGCGCGGCACCTTGACCAATATATATATATATATATATATAATATATATATATATATATATATATATATATGGGAGATATTGGTATCAAAAAGACCTAAGGTGGCAGGTAACGCTATGTAAGTGCTATGGAAGGACCGTAGATAAACTCTCGGTTCGATAACGATACGAGCGAGGAGTCTAATGCGGGTCTTGTATGAGCATGTATATGTTAAATAAAATAAGACAACATAACCTAGGCTATGTGGAGTTTTCAGGACATTTGTAAAGAGAAAGTTAGTTTTACAGCTGTTTCTGGGATATTTGGAATATCTTTTCATCAGAGATGATGTGAAATGGTTAAATAGAGGGAAATATTAGAGTTCAATATTGGGGTTATTTTGGAAGCAAATAAGGAGTATATAGAGAACTAGGAGAATGAATGTAGAAATAAAAATAAAAATGCATAAAGTTGTTAGAGTTGCAGTTTCATTATCCAAGGAAAGTGGTATCTAGAAGTGGTATAACTGCTTCCTGTCCTTGGTATGTAAATTCAAATAGAAGTTCATATTTTCTCATCGCAAATGGAAATTGTGGAGACGTAGATTCCATATGCTGTTCATTCAAAGGGGTTTGTGGTGTGAATGAAGATTTTCATTCACACCACAGGATACCTTTGAATGAACAGCACATGGAGTCTATGTCTCCACACTTTCTATTAGTGATGAAAAAATATGAACTCCTATTGGAATTTACATAGAACGGAGAGGAAACATTTCATTTAATTTTTTAACAATTTAATAGGTTTTCATGCTTTAATCCAAGTTGAAAAAGTAGCAAAGACTGAAACAGGTACTAAAATGTACTTCAGGATAAAATTATTTCAGCATTTTCTACCTTGTCTTATTTTCCTTATCTATCTATCTATCTATCTATCTATCTATCTATCTATCTATCTATCTATCTATCTATATATATATATATATATATATATATATATATATATATATATATATATAATATATATATATATACATACATATATATACATACATATACACACACACACACACACACACATACACACACACATATATATATATATATATATATATATGTATGTGTATATATAAACGCACACACACACATATATATATATATGTATGTATATATATAAACGCACACACACATATATATATATGTATGTATATATATAAACGCACACACACATACATATAATATGACGAAGAGAGGGTTCTTACGAACTAACCCTGAGAATTTACAAAAGACGAAGACGGGTGTGTAAGCAACAAACATGTATTAGTTTAAAGCTCAGGAAGAGAGAAAGTCTTTTACGTTTCGAGCCTACGCTCTTCAACAGAAAGGAACACAGAAATAAACAGGGAGAGAAAATAAAAATGGTTAAAGACAGGGAGGGAGAGAGAGGCAAGGTAACAAGTGCGGATTGAAAGAAACGACAATAGGAAAAGGCAGAAAGTACAAAAAATTTTATCAAAATTCAAAAGGTTCAAACGTCTTGGTGTATTGGAGCGATTTCTCATCAACGGAAGAGTCCAGTCTAATCCATGGGTGACGGACTTCCTTTAGTTTCCGACTACCAGGTCCACTCACAAGGCTTTGGTCGGCCTAAGGCTATAGTAGAAGACACTTTCCCAAGGTGCCACTCAGTGGGACTGAACCCGTAAGCATGTGGTTGGTAAGCAAGCTACTTACCACACAGCCACTCCTGCGCCTGTACACAAACAGACACACATGCACACACACACATGTATATAAGTATGTATATATGAGTGTGCATGTGTGTGTGTGTATGTGTGTGTATGTGTGTATGTGTGTGTACATAAATGGGTTTATTACTGAAATTAGGTTTGTTTTCAATTTACTATTAAGTCGCTGCAAAAAGAATCTCCATAGACTCTCGCAGACACCGCTTGCAAGCTTCCTTCTCTCCCTCTCTCTTTTGTCGGGTTCAGGTATATCTATGTCCGAATAACTCTATAGAGACAAATTTATTCGTTTCTTCTCCTTCTATGCGTTTAACACTGACGAAACGTTGAGAAGTTCTGCCCGCAATAGAACACAAACCTCTCCAAAGTGTCAACAAAAGACTAACACGTTGCTCTAAGTAATTTCAATGCCAGAATTGGAAAAGAGAACTAATTATGGGAAAACGGCATATGAAAACAAGGAGTTAGAAATTACAATGCAATAGAACTACTACTTCACTGGCTGACATGCAGAGCAGGAACTGTTTATCAACAATATCTAGTTTCAGTTTTCAAACAACTTCAAAACCAAGTGAACGCATCCATGCTCCATGCATTAGAGCGATTAACATAACATAATTGATGCTCTTATCACAAAATTAATAAGAAACAGGGTTGACAACTCTTATGGGTGGTGAAGTGAATTGACAAATTTTGTGTTGTCGTACTTCCTCTTCCAAAAGTTTGTTTAACGTATGCCACATTCTTAGCTTTATTTTCGTCAGACATTCTAAATGCTCATAAAGTAACAACGCGCATAGTATTAGTTCTGCTTCTCCGTTTTCGTAACCAGAATTTAAACTACTGGCCACTTTGGATTATTTCCCCAGGCTCACATACGTTTTCATTATGCAATTTATGCTTGCCTGTATATATTTTCAGCTTTCTTCTCGTATATGTCTACATCATATGTCTAGTTGGAGTCAAGAAAATAAAATCTCTCTCTCTCTCTCTCTCTTCTCTATATATATATATATATATATATATACAATATATTATACATATAACATATATACATATATATATATATATATATATATATATATATATATATATATATATTATATATATATATATATATATATATATATATTATATATATATATATATTGGTCATCCCATAAATAATGCGGCTGTTTTCAATTGCATAATCTAAAAGTCGGAGGGGACGGGAATAAACTACCTGCATCAACTTGCTATAAAAGCAGGCAGTAATATTACCTTGTACTTATTCTTAGTCCAAGTTTTGCGGAGTACAGTTCGATTTTAATAGTTAGTTTTTCAAAGCTATAATGGAAGTGATAAAGTAAGCTTATGTCAACGGTGGTTCCAGAAATTCCGAGCCGGAAACTACATCATAGAAGACGAAACTCGACCTTGAAGATCTGTAGAGCTCGACGAGGACGTCCTTCAAACCCTGGTGGAACAAAATCCCATCGAAACTGTTGAGGGAATGTTAGAGAAACTTTTATTTGGCTATTCAATTATTCATCGACACCCGCATGCCATCAGAAAAGCCATGGGATTGGGTCAATGAGTTCCTCATAAATTTTCCGAGTCAAATCACGTGCAGAGAGTGAATGTGTACTCTTCTTTGCTGTCACATCTCACGAATGACCTTCTTTTGGACCGAATAGTGACTGGTGACAAGAAATGGGTTCTCTATAAAAATGTCAATCGCTGAAGAGAGTGGGTAGGGTAAGGAGAAACACTGGCACTCCAGGCTAAAGAACGTCTTCACCCGCGAAAGGTGTGATCTGCTTGGTGGGATATGAAAGGTTTAGTCCACTTTGAACATTTACACCCAAACCAAACGATAAAGGCGATCTACTGCGAGTAACGTGAACGGCTTAAGTCAGCGCCAGAAGAAAAACGGTAATCTTTGGTTTCAGGACGAAAGGTGTTCTTCCATCAGGATAATGCTCGGCTGCATACAACGAGGATGAAATTCCAAAGGCTGGAGCAGTTTGAATGGGAAACAATGTCCCACATACCATATTCGCCGGACATTGCCCCATCTGATTATCATTTATTCCACAATCTTCAAAATCATTTGCACGGAAAAATATGAATTCTGTAGACGAGGTCAGAACATTACTGGAGGAGTATTTTTCGTCACTGAAAAGTCTACCAGATAGATGAAAGAGCATCACAGAAAATGAAGGAGAGTTTATTGTAGAATAAAATGAATTTTGTGTATCTTAATTTTGAAAAATAAAAGAAGTATTAAAAAAAAACATTATTTGTGGGATGATCCAATATATATGTATGTATAAATATATGAATGTATACGTGCATGGGTGTCTGTGTGCATCTATATCTATCTATCTATCTATCTATCTATCTATCTATCTATCTATCTATCTATCTATCTATCTATCTATCTATCTATCTATCTATCTATCTATCTATCTATCTATCTGTCTTGCTGTCTGTCTGTCTATCTATCTGTCTGTCTGTCTGTCTCTCTTTATCTATCTATCTATCCATATATATATATATATATATATATATATATAATGTAGGATAACATTTTTTTCGAAAAAAAGCATTTTATCAATGGCCAGCATATTAAAAAATACCTTTAAAGGTTAAAACTATAAACAACTTATAAATAAGGGCAAACGAAAAATTTTCTAATGCCAAATATGCCGAAAACTGGACATATTGTCCATAACCATATAATTTTTCACAATACGCACGCTACTCGAAAAAACGCCGACGGAAATTTCTAAAAAATTCCATTATTACCATATCGGACCGATTTCAGGGTTAGTTCGTAAGAACCCTCTCTTCGTCAGTGATAAATGTGGCAAAGAAATAAATGAGATACTTACTCACACCCATGGAAGAAGCAAAACACTAAGTCATGAGTACAATTAAGTACCCCAAATACATCTAAAATAGAAATACTCCAGCCCATTCAAGACACGTGCTTCTTCCATGGATATGAGTAAGTATCTCATTTATTTTTTTGCCACATTTATCACTGACGAAGGGAGGGTTCTTACGAACTAACCCTGAAATCCATCCGATATGGTAATAATGGAATTTTAAAGAAATTTCTGTCGGCTTTTTTCGAGTAGCGTGCGTATTGTGAAAAATTATATGGTTATGGACAATATGTCCAATTTTCGGCATATTTGGCATTAAAAATATTTTCGTTTACCGTTATTTATAAGTTGTATATATATATATATATATATATATATATATTATATATATATATATATATATATAGTGTGTAGATAATGTTATAACCCAAGCTGTGTTCCCGTGAAAGTCATCTGTTTATTCCAGAACTTCAAAATTGTATGTAGATGTTATAATTGTGTAAGAAATGCAGAAGAATTAAAAATACTGGAAAATAGTTTTTGCAGAATCAATTCAAATGAAAACGAGAGGTTGGGAAAAAATTGGGTATTATTTATTCACCATTTCACGTGTTTAAGTTGCTAATTGGAGTTGCAATAGTGTACATAAAGAAAAAACAAGTAAGATATCACCCATTAGAAATTCTTCAGCGAGAGAAGCGAATAAAATCAAATAACCAAATAATATCAAATTGTTTGATTCTCTATCTGAAAAAATTTCTATTATAGTAGGGGATATCTTGCATGTTTCTCCTACATGTGCAATTTTGTAATTCTTATTAACAAATGAAAAACGTATAATGGGGAATAAATAACACAAACATATTTTCCAGTTTCCCGTTTTGGTATACATTCAACGAAATTCTTCGCATTTTCGTCTACCAATTTCCATTCAAATTAATGATATTAATCATTTCTCACTGGATCTACATTTTCGCTTAGCGAAAATATGGATGTGAGAAAAATAACCCAGGCAGAATTTATACAAATATGGAGGGCCGTCCAAAGTAATATCGTGATATATTTTTTAAAAAATGACATCTATCCTGACAATTACAATAAAAACACTATCTCTCTCACGGTGTTGATAATGTGAAAATACCAAGCATGGGAGATAACTGCAATACGACCGTTTGATAGAAATTCTTTGACAATAGAGACAATGTGGAATTATGTGTATCTGTTTACACAGCTTTTTCGATAATCACTATAAGAAAGTGAGTAAGAAGTTCTAATCCGATTGTATTAAGTCAATGGCAATGGACGCGGCAAAACTATCCTCTAGTTAGAATAATCCCACATTGCATTGCTATAATATTGTATTATTTCACCTGATATTATTTTCATCTAATATTATTTTCAGTTGATATTATTTTCTCATAACAACTAACTGGTTTTCAATTCTCTATTTTCTTCTCTCTATTATTGAACACAAACGACACATAAATCTCAACTCTAATAAATATTAAATCTAATAATATTTTATGTTATTTCTTCTGACATATATAATAGAAAAATAAAATCACCGAGACACTTAATATCGCGTTTGGCCATTTCAGGAAAATGCTTTCCAGAAATGTTTCGAAGGAAAAGGAGCCGGGATAAACAGTTTTAAGCACTTGCAGCTCAGTTAAGATGGTGTTTTATCGATTTTTAGGGTGCAGAGCAACATTCCATACAAATACGCGTGAAAGCTATCTGTTGTTTGGGTATATGATAAGAACGAGAAATTACAGCGTCCTCACAAGTAATCGAGCTCATGGGAATGTGTTCTTTACCGCTTCAAAGTGTGTTATTTAAAACAAAATATCAACAATAAGACTGCTGATAGAGATATTAGTCTTTTGATATAAAATATAATACCCCCAAAGAAAGTAGAGGAATTTGTTGGCAGTTACGAATGAACACCAATACCAGATTGGTTTCAGAATAGAGCTTTATGAGAGAGGTACCGACTAAGAATATCATATGCAATTACAGACAAGTGGACGAGTGTTGAGAACAAGTGGAGCGTCAAATCAGTATAATAAAACCAAAATTAAATTAAACGCAGAAAACATTCTAATTAAAAACATTAAATGCGATCGTTCAACACAACAAATGAAAACTATGCATTCCTACTAAATTACCAATTAAATTGGGACACAATTTTACTAATCGTGCGTCTTATATATTGTTCACTTTACTATTTTATTATTTTTCTTTATTTGCTTTTTGCTTAGCGTGTTGTTTCTTGATTTGGTTTATTCTTCTGGATCGTTTTACTTGGTAGTGTCTAATTGTATTAAAATCCTTGTAAAACGCATTTGCCTCACATAAATATACTTCAGAATGTCTAACTAGATTAACCATAGTATTGGTTTCAAATTTTGGCACAAGGCCAGTAAGTTAGGGATTAAGTCGATTGCATCGTCCCCGGTGTTCAATCGGTACTTATTGTATCAATTCTGGAAGCATGAAAGGTAAAGTCGTTCACAGCAGAATTTGAACTTAGAGCGTAAAGCATTTTGACTGTCGTTCTAACAATTCTGTCAGATCGTTGCCTTTACATTAAGCATACTATTGACGGTTCTTACAAATCAGCTCTGAAACGAACAAGGTAAATACAGAAAGTGCTCAAGGTTTGGTGGATGTTAAAAATATCTGTTAAATATTGTTTGAAATAACAATAAACTTATATGGATAATGCCATATTTCCTTGTTAAAAGCTAAAATCGATTTACTTTCATAAAAAAATCCGTAGGTAAAAATAAGTTATACTAAATTAAATTGTTGCAAAGTGTTAAAATTCAAAGTTTCGGAGGACTGTCTTTCTGCAGATTGAAGACAGTATTTAAAATTAATACCATGGTTATTAAGAAATAAATACAATAGCTGGCGAAATGGGGAGTGAGAGAGAAGGGAAAGGGAAGAAAAAATAGTGTGTTGACTTTGTCTTCCATGCTTCTAGAATTGATAAAATAAGTACCGGTATGGAAATGAAGAAGGATGGAGTGCCTGTAAAAGTTAGTAGCAAAGACAGGTCAGTTAAATGCCATGTCAAGAGCATCAGTGAAATTAGATGGGATTGTCAGGAGAGAGATGGTTGGGAAAGAGGGTTGATATAGAGACCCAGTAATCATACATACACAATATCTTAGCGAAAGATCACGTGCATTTACAAAAGTACACGCAACGCATACCAACCGGCAAGAGAACACACACACACACACACACACACACACACACACACACACACACACACACACACACGAACACACACACGCATCTTTCCACACGAACATGCGTGTACACATGTGTATAATATACATCATGTACACATAACATAAATAATTATGTGCATGTGTGTGATATCTATATCTATGCGCCTGTCTTTCTCACTCTTTGTCTTCTCAAGTGTATACATACATGCATACATATATACATACATACACACATACATACATACATATAATAATAATAATAATAATAATAATAATAGTAGCAGCAGCAGCAGCAGTAGTAGTAGTAGTAGTAGTAGTAGTAGTAGTAGTAGTTAGTAGTAGTAGTAGTAGTAGTAATAATGATAATAATAAGATAAAACTTACTTGGAAAAGGATGCGTGGCGTTCGATATATACGTAAGTTTGTGTTTATATATATATATATGCAGATGTATGAATGTTTGTATATATATATATATATATACTTAGGCGCAGGAGTGGCTGTGTGGTAAGTAGCTGCTAACCAACCACATGATTCCAGGCTCAGCTCCGGGCCGACCAATGCCTTGTGAGTGGATTTGGTAGACGGAAACTGAAAGAAGCCTGTCGTATATATGTATATATATATGTGTGTGTGTATATGTTTGAGTGTCTGTGTTTGTCCCCCTAGCATTGCTTGACAACCGATGCTGGTGTGTTTACGTCCCCGTCACTTAGCGGTTCGGCAAAAGAGACCGATAGAATAAGTACTGGGCTTACAAAGAATAAGTCCCGGGGTCGATTTGCTCGACTAAAGGCGGTGCTCCAGCATGGCCGCAGTCAAATGACTGAAACAAGTAAAAGAGTAAAAGAGTAAAAGAGCATATATATATATATATATATAATGAAGGGTGAAATTAATTAATTTGGGATAATTATCAATTACACCAAGTAGTCTTCGGCATGTAAAAGCCTCATTCGAGGAAGATTTAAGTAATACTAAGCAATTAAGGGTTTAGCAACGAATTGCCTTACCGCACACCGAATTTAGAAATAGCAGTCAAAGAGATTATAGCTATTTCTTCTACTAAAAGGGAGATCACAGTAAAGACACAGCATTTGAAAGGCAAACACAAACAGGTAAGAGAGAATGAATTAACGGCAATCTATCATACAGTTTTAAGTCACCTACGGACGTACGTTTCGAGATCAAGTCTTAGGAAAGCATAAGAATTAGATAATTCTACCTTACCCAGACTTCTTCTTTCATCAGCGCAGGATACAAACAATCATGAATGATTGAATATTGAATTTTGAGATACTAGAAGGCACCAACTCAACTCAGTATCAGAGCGAGCTAGAAGCCACAGCTAGTATCACCAAATTCAAAGTATGAATGAAAGCTTGTGTCACCAGTCCCTTCCCACCCGCGTGTAGCCAAGACAAAGTACTGTGATCTCCCTTTTAGTAGAAGAAATAGCTATAATCTCTTTGACTGCTATTTCTAAATTCGGTGTGCGGTAAGGCAATTCGTTGCTAAACCCTTAATTGCTTAGTATTACTTAAATTTTCCTCGAATGAGGCTTTTACATGCCGAAGACTACTTGGTGTAATTGATAATTATTCCAAATTAATTAATTTCACCCTTCATTGTTACTCATAACCATATTCATCCCAGTAAATGACCACAGCACTTTGTCTTGGCTCACGCGGGTGGGAAGGGACTGGTGACACAAGCTTTCATTCATACTTTGAATTTGGTGATACTAGCTGTGGCTTCTAGCTCGCTCTGATACTGAGTTGAGTTGGTGCCTTCTAGTATCTCAAAATTCAATATTCAATCATTCATGATTGTTTGTATCCTGCGCTGATGAAAGAAGAAGTCTGGGTAAGGTAGAATTATCTAATTCTTATGCTTTCCTAAGACTTGATCTCGAAACGTACGTCCGTAGGTGACTTAAAACTGTATGATAGATTGCCGTTAATTCATTCTCTCTTACCTGTTTGTGTTTGCCTTTCAAATGCTGTGTCTTTACTGTGATCTCCCTTTTAGTAGAAGAAATAGCTATAATCTCTTTGACTGCTATTTCTAAATTCGGTGTGCGGTAAGGCAATTCGTTGCTAAACCCTTAATTGCTTAGTATATATATATATATATATATATATATATATATATATATATATATATATATATATATATATATATATATATATTATATATATATATATATATATATATGTGTATATCGGAATTTATTTAGAATCAAAGGTGTGGAAAATACTGCAGACAAGACAGTTGAATTGTCGTTTTACAAGTTGGATAATTCCTTGGTGGTTATTACAATAATCCACTTGGTGTTGTCGAAATCTGATTCTCAAACAACGGCTCATTTCATTCAAATGTACAGCGCACATTTTTAAGCTCTGCTTGTATGTTGGATTAGCTGAAGCGCTGCTGAATAGATGGTCCTTTTGACTAAAGATTTGAGACCTACTAGATTGATTTTCTGTGAGATAATGAACCAGATAATGCTACGAGGTTTGGAACACTTGGGCGTACCAGTCTGAGTGTACTTGTTGGTGAAGAAATTACTGACCAGACCGTCGCGTGGATTGTTTGCTCTTTTGAAGTATGCGAGTGGGAAAATGTGAAGGATACGAGTGGGAAAATGTGAAGGAGTGCCGGTCGGTGCGAATAAGTATGCTGAAACTGCCAATGGAGGAAGAAGAATTCGGGATAGGAAACGGTAGTTTCGTGAGCATTACGGTGTAGCTTGTACATTATTTAGTTTATTTATATTTGACGGATATTTGTCCTCATCTTGTTTGTTGTTAACAGAACTTTTCGGCTGATATACCTTTCAGACTTTATCAGGTGTCTTGGGAAATTTCGAACCTGGGTTCTCATTCCTGAGGTATTTTTCGATGTTGTTGTTGTTGTTATTATTATTATTATTATTATTATTATTATTATTATTATTATTATTATTATTATATTATTATTACTATTACTATTATTATTATTATCATTATTGTTATTATTATTATTATTATTACTTTTTTTTTCTTCTTTCAAATTTTCTTCCATTTCTTGCCGAGTGTCTTCCCGACTCCTAGGGCAAAGAAACTCATAGTGTATATTGGTAGGCCATTAAACCAAACTCAGTAGTTCGTTCATTTTTTTTTTTTTAAAGTTAAATTAAAATACATGAGCAGCAACAGTTCTCACATCGACAATGCTCTTCTCAATACGTGTGATTTACTATTATTATTATTATTATTATTATTATTATTATTATTATTGAGGTCACCTCCTGGAATGGAACTCGGAATCTTGGGGTTAGTAGCTCGCGCTCTTAACCACTACGCCATATGCCCGTGAATACTACTACTACTACTACTACTACTACTACTACTACTACTACTAATAATAATAATAATAAGCTCGCGCTGAATAACAACATGGATGAATCTACACCAGGCTGCAAATTCAAAAACAAATCTAACATCGATGGAATTACATAAAGGAACCTGTGGAAGACTTGAAGGAACGAAAAGAAAAAAAAAAACGAAATTTTACTGCCATACAAAGCACAGTTTCTCTTATGCACGATGTCTCAGTGAAACATGTGCGAAACAGACACGTGATATCAACACCGGAAAGTTTACAAATTATAAAATAGAAGTGGAACAAAATAGTAAGTACATAAATTGAGTAATGACGCATACACTCGAATGTCTACACAATCATATATACATTTTGATACTCATAGGACTACACATACATTTCATACATTCTTTACACAACTATGTGAAATTCACAGGACACACACTCACGTATATGAAAGCACGTGTCACAAACCAAGCAAAAAGAAAAACAACTTTTTTATTTTCATTTTTCGAACTAACACAGGCAGAGTGAACCATTCATCAGTTTAAAAACACCACAAAAACTATGCACGGAGATAAATCTATCGACAAAAAAATACAGACGAATACAGATCTGTTAGCCTTAAGAAACTACGTTACGAGCAATGTTTACATGCAGACAACTTGGTGACGGTGTCTCAAAAAATTTACCCTAAACAGGCAAATCCGTCCCCTAATGTCAACGTCGAAGCTCGTCATGCCTCAGTGATATAACAAAGCAAAATACACACCAGATTAGCCGTCTACCGGATCACAAAGGTCTACGTAGTCGATATAGATCTGGCAGCCTTAAGAAGCTACGGTACGAGCAATGTTTACATGCAGAGATCTCGGAGACAGTGTTGTCTCTAAAAATTAACCCTAAACAGACAGATCCGTCCCCTAATGTCAACGTCGAAGCTCATCATGCTTTACTGTTAACAGAGCAAAATACAAATCGGAATGGTCATCGACCAGATTACAAAAGAAAAAGACCACGTACTCGAAAAATCAGCTATTTGTTCAAATCTTCCCGACACACAGTAGCTGGAAGTACCCCATAACCGGAATATTCCACACATGCTCGTCATCAAATAACCAAAAGAAAAAGAATGAAAAAGGGTCTAGGGAAGATAATAAAGAAGTTCTTGCGGCCTTCTACCATGCCATATATTTCCCCTCAAATAAATCTAATGCTGTACAAACCTGCTTAAACTGGAGGAAGAAATACCCCGAAGTAAGACCCTACATAGACAGTAACAAACTTGCCTACGTCAGAAGAAACATTGTGAAAAAATTACTAACTGAAGTAGAGATTGACAAAATTAAACAAGCAGTAAGGGATAGAAAGAACGAAGCTGCAGCTAAAGAAGATACTACAGAGGAAATAATTATAGACCAGCCCAGGGCTAATGAACATGCAGTAAGGATTGAAAGAGTTAATGTAACTGATAGGCAAAGTGAAATACTCTCTGATCCAACCATAAACGTTAAGGCAGATGGAAATCAAATAGATGAAGAAAGTCACACAAATATTGACCCAACAGAACTACATGATCTAAAAAATCAAATCATGATTGAATGGCTGAAAATTAAAGAAACCAGTATGGATGAATGCGATACTCTCCCAAAAATACGCAATTCTAACCATAACCTGAAAATAATTAGTAAAATCCGCCTTGCACTTAAGGTTATAATTTCAGCTAAAGATGTTGATAATACAGATCTCAACCACCTGTACTATGCATCCGTGAAAATTCTATGTGGTCAAAAGATTAGAAAACGGCAACATTCCCACAAAAAGCCTTCTTGGCAAGAGCGTATTCAACACCAAATTAAACTACTTATGTCTGACATTGAATGTTTGAAAAACCTTAAGTGTGACATGACTACCAAACCCACAAAGAATCCGAAATTTGAAGAAAAAAATATATGAAAACCATACTTGACATTGATGGTATCATAGAAACTATCAAGTAAAAGGTATGTGCTAAAGCTGCCCGCATAGCAAGGTGTGGAAAGCGCGTTAGATTCTTCAACATGTTAAAAAATAACCCCAAAATATTTTGCAGGAAGATAGGGAAAACACCGGTTACAGTAAAGTCTGTATCATCAAAAGAAGAAGTGCAGGAATTTTGGAATAAAATTTGGGCAGAAGAAAAAAACACATAATGAAAAGGCCCCTTGGGTTGATAGAATATCGACAGACTTAGACTCCTTAGAGGAGCAAAAGTGGGAGGCTGTCAAGGTAGAAGATATACGATTTGCTCTCAGGGTGTGAAGCAAATGAAAGTCTCCAGGAAAGGATAAAATTCCTAACTTCTGGCTGAATGCCTTCCCAGAGAGCCATGAACTACTAACAAAACGTTACGACGATGTTTTACAACATCCTAGTATGATGGCCTCTTGAAGAAACAAATGAACCAAAATTATAGACCCATAACCTGCTTAATAACAATGTTTAATACGCTAACATTTATCCTGACTGAATATACATATAGTTTCTTAATAGAAAGTGACATATTCTCTAATGAGCAAAAATGATGTAAACGTGGGTCCTATGGTTGTAACGATCAGCTACTCATCAATAAGATGATCTTAGAAGATTGTCACAAACGACAGAAAAACTTCTCACTCCTCTTCAACATTCAAACTGAAAGAAAGATAGATGCGAATAGGCCAGACATCATATTGAAAGACTTCAGAAAAAAATCATGTCTCCTAATTGATATAACTATCCCAATCGATATAAACGTATCTGTCAAGACCTACCTAAAACTGAGCAAGTACAAAGATCTTGAAATAGAAATTAGCAAAATGTGGAACCTGAAGACTAAAACAATACCTGTTGTCACAGGTCTCCTGGGAATGATAGCAAAAGGGGCTGATTGCCACCTAGCTCAGATACCAGGAAATCCCAAAATGGCAGAAATTCAAAAGATAGTGCTCATGAGAACTGCCCATATCATACGCAAAATACTCCCTATGTAATCTCAAATTTTAAAGCAAACACAATTTTATGTTTTCTTAAACATTCTCTAGAACAACACTATATACAAAATCAAATATATGGCACCCCTGGCATAACACCAGCATGAACTTCTAGCTTGTTGTCTCTTGAGGTGTCTGGGTGAGACTTGAAGCCAACTTGTACAAATGTAAAGCAAAAGTCAAACATAAAATAATAATAATAATATTAATAATAATAATAATAATAATAATAATAATAATAATAATAATAATAATAATATCTTGAAATATCTTGAAATATCTTGAAATATCTTGAAATAACGAATGACTAGATGCTAAAGCTCGTGGAAAATCACGAGAGACGAAAGAAGCTTCATTCTATCATAAAGGAAAGCAAAAAATTTACTATTGATCTCGTGCAGGATACCCAAACTGAACAACCCGAGGTAAGTACGGCAACTATTGTTACAAAGAAGGTGAAAATAATGGCAACGAAAAAAGCGCACGTGCTGATAGGTGGGAGGAGAAACCTCTGCTCGGCAAATATGTGGCCCGTAGCAAACAAGCTGATGTTGACCAGAAGCAAACCCATCAGTGGCTACGGAGCTCAGGGCTAAAAGCAGAGAGCGAAGGTTTCATCCTGGCTGCTCAAGTTCAAGGCCTATTAACCCGGAACTACCAGGCCAATGTGATGAAAAATGGATTCTGCAACGACACGATTGAAACAGTGGACCACCTAATCTCTGGATGTAAAGTCTTAGCACCAGTGGAGTATAAATTAAGACATGACAGAGTTGGCCGATATCTACACTGGCTAATAAGTCGGCATTACAATATCAAAACTGCCGACAAGTGGTATAATCACCACCCTGAAGCTGTAACTGAAGGAGAAAATGTAACCATTCTGTGGGACTTTCCAGTACATACAGACCGAACCATCAAAGACCAAAACAATAAAGTTTGCTTATTGATCGACATGAGCATCCCCTGTGATCATAATATCTCAGCGAAAGAGTTTGACAAGCTCAGAAAATATAAAGACCTGCTCATTGAAATTGAGAAAATGTGGCATATCAAGGCGGTTACAATACCAGTGATCGGGGGAGCACTAGGAATGATCAAGAAGGGAACCGAAAATTATATGAGAATGATCCCTGGCTTACCATCCCTGCAAGAAGTGCAAAAGATTGTCTTAACTGGTACATCACACGTATTGAGAAGAGCATTGTCGATGTGAGAACTATTACTACCCATGTATTTTAATTTAACTTTAAAGAAAAAAAATGAACGAACTAGTGAGTTTAGTTTAATGGCCTACCAATGTATACTATGAGTTTCTTTGCCCTAGGAGTCGGGAAGACACTCGGCAAGAAATGGAAGCAAATTTGAAAGAAGAAGAAAAAAAGATAATAATAATGATAATAATAATGATAATAATAATAATAATAATAATAATAATAATAATAATAATAATGATAATAATAATAATAATAATAGTGATGATGATGATGATGATGATGATGATGATGGTGATGATGATGATGATGATGATGATGATGATGATAATGATAATGATAATAATAATAATAATAATAATAATAATAATAATAATAATGATAATAATAATAATAATAATAACAACAACATCGAAAAATACCTCAGGAATGAGAACTCAGGTTCGAAATTTCTCCAAGACACCTGATAAAGGCTGGAGTGTATATCAGCCGAAATGTTGTGTTAACAACAAATAAGATGAGGCAATTATCCGTCAAATGTAAATAATGTAAATAATGTACATAATTCCTCATCTCTTAAATATAGAACGGTGTAGCTTGTATTGGAAAAAAAGAAACGAAGGGTTAAGTTAACCACAGATAAGACATTACCATGCACGAGGCAAACTCAGCGTATTTGTCAGGGTCATTGTAGAAGAGATTCTGTAAGTTGAAAACTTATGAGAAAGGATTGCGAATTTAGTGTGAACGTGATACTAGGAATAAAAGGCAGGGTAGGAGCGCGAATCAGTTGCTTTGTGATGTGACATATTTTAATATATATAGAGATATGTTTCCTTGGGTTCCTGGTTATGAATTTTTACTTTGAACCAATTGGCTAATGCTGTGGCCAGTTATTTTGCCCAAGCATAAGATTTTATTACAACGATCATCATTCCTCCAAGATCATGAGCAATAAGTTTATCAGATAATTAAATATGTATTTGTCTAACATGTAGGTGGATCTTTACCGATTATTGCAAGCTCTAATATACTGCTGATCCTGCCTAATTCCATTGCTGTTAAGTATTGTCATTATATTTCGATCTAGACTTTTATAAACTGCTAATATTGGTACAATATATATCGAACTATGCATGGTTTTTCTAAAGCAAATATTTAATTTTACAAGGTATAAACTGAAACAAAATTATTAGGCTGTACGTTAGATACCTACTAAGTTATATGGCTTTACAAGATGTAACTAAAGTAATACTACTTGAATCACATCAAATTATTCTTAGATGACGTTTGGAAAAATGCATTTTCGTAGATTTGCTTTTGGCTCCATCATTCTTTGGAGAGCAGCACTTTTCAAAATCGATTTTTCTATTAATATATTTTCTATCCATTTAAAACGAGTTACTTGATTGGTTGAAATGGAATTCTGAAACACCTCCCAACTCTATCTGTACCTTTTCTGCCATACTGCCAATTATTGTTAAAATCACAATCTAAATTCGTAACCCGTTCACATAATGTTATTCTGATCAAATTAATAGTTGTAAGAAATTATGCATATTTTATTATGCTTTTTTCTTTAATATTTCCTCTCTATCCTATTTTCAATGTATATATTTTATAAACTCCTTAAAAGTTCGCTATTTGTAATTCCCCACCCCGATGTTTTTCTGCTGATTAAATAACTGCCATCCTAGATTTTTGTCCGAAATATTTAAATTTTATCGCCTTGTTTGTAATACACAAGTTATTGCAACCAATTTTCCATCGCGTGTTCACAATAAGAATAATTTAATGGAACACTGCAACACTAATCATTCAACCTTTTCTGCTATAAAAAAAAAACCTGGAATCTGGAATACGACTTCAGTTGTAATGATGCAGCATGTTAAATATTCTTTTTATTCTGATTTATAGCTAGTATAGAATTAATTCTGATGATTCTTATATTTCGTAAACGCTGAATACTTGTATTAAGGCATAATTAAATAAGGATGCATACTTTACGCAGTTTCAGCCTGTTTGTGTTCATTAATGTGTTTTAAGATTTCTTTTCATAATTTCCTTTTCGATTTCAGAATATACCGAGTATATTGCATGTTTCGTCAAATTTAGGAACATTTTGTTATGTTTAAATTTGAAGATTTCTTTAATTTCATTTGAATATATTTTTTTATCAGAGGATATTTTAATTTTGTAAAGGTGTAACTGAATTTCAACAACATTTAGCTTACGGCATTGTTGTCACTAATATTTATAATCAAAGTAAACTCGAACAAGTACCATTTACACCCGACTGTTGGCAGTTCCACATGCTTTGCTACGAACATAATTACTTTTGAGAAACAAAACTGTGTTTTAGTATAATCTATGTATGCATTTATGTGTATGTGTGCATGTATGTGTATCTGCGTATATGCACATATATATCGTGTCTCATATGTAGTAAATATATATCAGCCATGATCTTTCTTTCTGGGCCTGACTACCGACCGCCAACACATCTTGTATCCATCTCCCATGTTCCTGCCTTTAGGCGTCCACTTCATACACGCCAGCTCAATTTGATTCGTTCTTAGTCGAAAGACGGTGCTGTTATTTCTTGTTGTTTGTATTCGTAATTGTGTACCATGTTCTCCGTTTTTGTTTTTTTTTTTGTCTTTGTTGCTGTACACATTCGATTGCTTTTTTAGAAACGGGTGTAATGCTCTTAGCTTAGAGTTTTTTGGGGCCAACCAGATCGAACCATTTCAAGTGTAACTGCCCGAAATGGTTGTGACTTATGGGACTTGGCTGATGAAAGAAAGCCAAGAATGACCCGTCTATCTTTGCCTGCCCTTCTAATTGTTGTTTCTCTTGTTCGCCTTTTTATCGTCTATCTGTCCGAACGTTTTAATGCCTTCTATTGCGTTTTTGTTCCATCTATCTATCTATCTATCTTCTATCTATCTATCTATCTATCTATCTATCTATCTATCTATCTATCTATCTATCTATCTATCTATCTATCTATCTTTGTATATATATATATATATATATATAATATATATATATAATATATATATATATATATATATGTGTGTGTGTATATATACATATGTATACAAAGGGCGGAAGACCTCTTGAGAGTCAACGGCCATCCAATAAATGTTAGCACGGGTACGTAGAAATTCCGGGGTGGTGTCCGGCGTGCTGAAAGACCACTGGGAGTGAGGCGCCCCTCAGCTTTTGTTAAAGCACGTCTCTAGGAGAAGGTCACTCTGATATAAAACCAGATATGCAGGGAATGGCATTGAACATTTTGGGGATCTTTGGTTTGTGCTAGAGATCACGGTGCTCCCACATCCCTGAGCCTGCGACTCATATTGGCACCAGACATCTTGCTCCGGCTTGTCTCTGGATAATGTCAATAGAGTGGAGAGGGTCTATGAGGTGTCGTGCAAGCCTTATTGGACCTAAAACTCTGCACAGGCATTGCCGACCTTTTTTTTTCTATATATGTCTATCTTATTTTTAGTATAATATATATATATATATATATATATATATATATATATATATATATATATATATATTATTTTTTTTAATTCGGAAGTCCTGCGGCGATGGGAAGGTGGTGAAGCATGCTACATGACGGGTTGGAAGCATGTAGTCAGCGACCTGCATGTAGGTGGCCCATGCTAGATATAAAGTCGTCTCCTTGTCGCCCAAGACAGCGGTAGGATTCGGTTGCTGCATGGGTGTCTGAGCAGCTCCATTTGGAGAGGGCACTGCTCACCTGGAGACCGGGGAGGTTCTAGAAAAGGTGAACCAAAAATTGCCTGTCTTTCCATATCTAGTCAGTTTAGGGCGACTGACGGATGCCCGCCCTGCGCTCGAAAAACAGAGCATTTTATCTATAAAATCTGGACGGAACTTAAACATTTCATGTTGGAATGTGCGTACTCTGTTGGACAGCAAGAGTGATTGCAGGCCTGAAAAACACACTGCACTTGTCACTCGTGAGCTGAACCGTTATAAAATTGATATAGCTGCACTCGCAGAGACTCGTATAGAAGGTGATGGTCAGCTTGAGGAAGTAGGAGGTGGATACATCTGTTTTTGGAAAGGAAGGCAGAAGGAGAAGCGCAGAGAGGCTGGTGTTGGTTTTGCAGTCCGATCTGATATCCTGAAGAAGTTGGAAGAGCTCCCTGTTCCTATAAATGAACGTATAATGACCCTACGGTTGCACTTGAAAGGTAAGCGGTTTGCTACTCTAATAAGTGCATATGCACCTACTTTGACTAGCTGTGATGAAGATAAAATAATCTTTTATACCCAGCAGAGAGCCATACTTAGAAAAATCCCCAATTCTGATAAAGTCATTCTACTGGGGGATTTTAATGCCAGAGTAGGAACAGACTGGCAAACATGGAACTCTCTAGGACGTTTTGGAGTAGGGAAAATGAATAGCAATGGTCTCATGCTATTGGAGCTTTGCGAATAACATGGACTTTACATTGCAAGTACTCCTTTTGTGCACAAAGGTGATCACACAACATGGATGCATCCAAGGTCCAACGTTTGGCACTTGCTGGATTACGTCATCATCCGCAAGCGCGACATTTATGACATTTGTAACGTCAAGTCCTTGCATGGATCAGAATGCTGGACAGACCATAGTCTGGTGCGAGCAAAGTTCCGAATGGTGATTAGGGCGAAAGAGAGAAGAGAACCAGTCAGCATTCCTCGCCGTCTAAATGTCCACAAGGTATATGACGTTGTGGTTAGGAAAGAGCTTCAGACTCGCTTCTCCAGCATTGAAACTGCTGCAGCATGGGAAGATCTTCGAGACCAGGTTGTTCAATGTGCAGCCGAAACACTGGGGTATGTTACTGCCAGACACAGACTGGTTTGATGAGAATGATGCTGAAATTCAACGACTATTAGTGGTGAAGCGCCATGCCCACAGTGTGTTGCTGCACAGAGAACTGTGTACTGTGCAGCGAAGTCTAGCACTTGCCCACTATAACAGTGTAAAATCACTACTGCAGCGATCTCTCAGGAAGATGCAGAACACTTGGTGGGAGGATCTTGCTCGTGATGTTCAGGCTGCTGCTGATGCAAATGACAGCAAGAAGCTTTACCATCTTATGAAGCGAGCTTATGGACCTAAGCGCTCCACATCAGCTCCTTTGCTTTCCAAGGAGTCTTCCACTCTGTTTACTAAATCAACAGAAATCACAGGTCGCTGGATTGAACACTTCTCTGAACTCCTAAACCATGAGTCAGTTGTGGATGAAACAGTGATTGATACTATGAAACAAAGACCTATCATTGACACCTTAGACTCCTCGCCATCAATACATGAAGTAATGACATCAATAAGTAAATTGAATCTTGGTAGGGCACCTGGAAAGGATGGAATTTGTGCTGAGGTCTTGTGATTTGGTGGTAATTGCATCACACAGTCCCTTCATGAACTTATTAGTGCAGTCTGGAGGGATGGTGCAATCCCTAAGGACTGGAAGGATGCAATTATTCTTCCTCTATATAAAGGAAAAGGAGCCAGAACAATGTGTGGTAACTACAAAGGTATTGCTCTACTATCAGCTGCTGGCAAGGTTCTGGCAAATATTCTTCTTACCCGTCTGAATGGGTGTCTCGTAAATGATGACCTATCTGAATCTCAATGTGGCTTCCGATCTGGTAGAGGGACAATGGATATGATTTTCACAGCTAGACAGATGCAGGAGAAGTGCTATGAGCAGATTATGGATCTTGTCCAGGTATTCATTGATTTAACTAAGGCCTTTGATACTGTAAATAGGGCCTTTCTGTGGAAAATACTTGGCAAACTTGGATGTCCGGATCGCTTTGTATCTATAATTGAATCATTTCATGCTGGGATGGAGACTTGGGTCAATGTTGGTGGTGCCATGGCGGGACCCATTCCTGTAGAGAATGGTGTTAAGCAGGGTGACATCCTTGCCCCAACTCTCTTTTCTTTGTACTTTGCTGCTACTTTTACTTATGCTTCTGCTAAGGTTAGCTCTCTGGGAATATATGTCATATATTGATCTTCTGGCCGCCTCTTTAATCTTCGCCGATTTGCTGCCAATTCAAAGGTTGCCCAGTCTATTATTCGTGACCTCCTTTATGCAGATGACTGTGACTTAGTCACTCATACAGTGGATGACATGCAAATACTCATGAATTGCATTTCTGCTTCTTGCAGGGCATTTGGACTCAGCATTAGCCTGGACAAGACTGTTGTAATGTTCCAGCCTGCACCAGGAAATCCATATATAGAACCAGCTATCTTGGTTGAAAGAACAATTCTGAAGGTAGTAGACAAGTTTGTCTACCTGTGCAGCACACTCAGCCGTTCTTGCTCCCTGGATGAGGAAATATCTTTTAGGTTGCAGAGAGCAACTAATTCCTTCCGGTCTCTTCAGTCTCGTATCTGGTCCCAACATGGCATCGCAAGGGGAACAAAAGTTGCTGTGTACCGTGCTTGTGAACTGACATCGCTTCTCTACTCATGTGAGACATGGACTTTGTACAAACGTCAGGTAAGGGTCCATGAACGTTTTCGTCAGAGATGCCTCAGACACATTCTCAATGTTGGCTGGACCTCAAAAATTCCAGACACACAGATCCTGAGGACAGCTGATATCTTGAGTATTGAGGCGATGGTACACAAGCCCGGGTTACGTTGGACTGGACACCTTATTAGAATGGAGGATAGAAGGATCCCTAAGCAGATGCTCTATGGAGAACTTGTGAATGGAAGGAGACTCCGGCAGAAACCAAGGCTGCGATTTAAGGACTGTGTCAAGTCCTCGTTAAAGGCCTTTGATATGCAGGACACTGACTGGGAGAACAATGCCTATCATCGCCACAGATGGAGGAAGCAGGTTAAGGAGGAGATCGACACTTTTGAGAGAGCACGTATACAGCATGAAGAACTTAAGCGAGTTGCGCGAAAGGGCACGGCTCGTATAGTGAATGGGGAAAGCTTGGTCTGCAATGTTTGCAGTCGTGTATGCTTGTCAAGAGCAGGGCTCATTAGCCACCAACGGAGCCGCAAATGCAAAATATAAGTTAGTCATAGAGCGCACAATGTTCCTGAAGGTCGGCAATGGGCTTCCTCGGTCACGGGTGGACGGCCATCATATATATATATATATCTATCTATATATATATATTAATATTTATTACCAAATTGACGTGGCAGTCCAGAGAAATAGGACGAATGCTGATGTTGATTAGCTCAGAGAGGCGATCGCTTCTAGCTAGCTATATGATGCACGTACCTGCGTCCATAAACCTTCGAACAGGGGAGGTCAGCAGCTTCCCTTTGCTGGTTTGGCATCCACAGACCGGTTTCGGAGTAGCTTCTCCTCATCAATGTGGAGCGGCCGAGTCCAGCTGGGGTCGCTGTAGATCTCTGTTCGATGGTTTTGCTTATATAGATTCAGTGATTTTCAATAATAGAAATGCTATAATTTCTAAATCTCTCTAAAGAGACTATATATCTGTGTGGAATCGTTTCGTTAGATTGTCTCAAGTTCTGCAATTAATTTTAAACTGGTTGGTGACCATAGCTGGGTTCAATAGGTAAAGCGGCTTAGGACAATTGTCCTACAGAAAACCATCATGGTTTCATGATCTCTTGTTTTAAAATCCATCCGGTCAGCCACCTGCATTCTCTTGCCAACTTAGCAACATGTACATGAAAGGATGCATCGTTACTCATGTAAATGTCCAGATTTCGCATTGACTGTGTCTCTTGGATTGTAATCCCTCCAGGTCCATTGTATTTAATTGGTATTGCATTTGGTCTTGCATGCTGATAGTATAGGGCTTGAAACTTTTCAGCATTAAACTGCATGCTATTCTTCTTAGCCTACTTGTATATTCAACTCACGTTGCAGGTGCATAACGTTTTCAGGGTTCTGTATCATCTGTGAGACTTTTTTATTATCTGCATAACTTGTGATCTTGGCTCTCTGTTTGGCTGAGGGCATATCTGAGAGGGCCAATATGAACAGTAGTGATCCCAAAACAGTGTCTCGCGGAACACCACTCACTATTTGTATGCAATTGGAGGTGGCCCTATTGGCTACTACTGCTTGACGTCTATCTTTCAGAAAGTCATGTAGTCATTCTCCCAATTTCCAAACTATACCGAGATCTCGCAGTTTGTGACATATCATTCCATGATCGACTTTATCGGAAGCCTTTGCAAAGTCGAGATATATCACATTCACATTTGAAATGGTTGAGCAGCTGTTTCCAGACTCAGTCATAGTTTTGTAAGAGCTGAGTCAGGCAGCTTCTTTCTGGTTAAAAACCGTATTGGGTGTCAGTCTGCATGTAATTTTTCTCAAGGAAGGGGATTAGTTTTCTGCTGACTATTCGTTCCATGACTTT